>NC_041397.2:108835217-108837717 GCF_900747795.2 Erpetoichthys calabaricus
TCAGAGGTTAAGAGGAAGCTTATTTCAAAGAAAGGGAGAATCAAGAGAAAATGAAATCCCTTTTTAGTGCATCTGGAAAGAAAATGCATAGTCAGTAGACAGGCTGAGACAGGACAAAGGTTTAATGGATAAAGATATTGACAGGCGTAAGTCTGGAGAGCGTGAAAAGTGAGGCACTATGGGAGATGTAGGTCAATTTAAGCATTCTGAACTGGGCTCTAGCACAAATGAGAACACAGTAAAGAAAGCAAAGAAAAAATATAAATGAGCAGGCATAGCATGCGAGAAAGTGAAACATCTGGCTGTTAAAAACGAAAATTGTCTGGTACAGAAAAAGATTTAATGAGTGCAAGAGAGAGGAACATATAGGGAGATGCTGGTGTTTGTGACAATGCTTCAGGGCAGGTAAAGGCAGAAGGAGAAAAAGGAGGAGGAGGTTGGATAAAGCAATAATGATGGAAAGACAAGTAGTTACAGAAGTTGCAAGACATTATGCTTGGAAATGTTGGGTTTAAGATGGCAGCCATTTATCCATAAGGAAACAAATGACAGGCAGTTGAAATTTAGATGCAAAAACCAGAACTCTAAAAGAAGGATGTGAAAGAAAGATCTGGACAGCATCACTAGTACTTTGAGTACTTCATGTTTTATACTGTTCAGTAAATCATAATGAACATTATTTTATATGCTAAAATGAATAATTGTTGTTGCACATTTCAATATTTCAAAAACACAGTTTTGTGCATTGTGTGAATATCATATTAATACAGTATAATACTCAATGTCAAAGTAAAATAAACAGAATATACAGTGTATAAATTGTAAGTCATAGTTATAAAAATGTCAGACCACATTAAAACTACACAAAATTATAGACTTAGTTATGAAGAAATTAGTACAGTGGATTCCAGTGATTACTTTAAATTTAAGTTCTTCAGCAAGAACACAGGGATATAGATGGAAACCCTACTAAGGGTAGATTGCACACAAATGTTAGAAAGTTTTTCTTCACATAGATAAATTATCAAGTAGTGTGGTGGAGTTATTATGACTTTTAGGGACTTTCAAAAAACCCAACTCGTATTAGGGAGAATGAAACTGGAGAGCCTTGTTCGTCTTAATGGCTTGTTCTCATTAATATCTTTTTATGGATACATATCCATACTGTATGAATCACTGAAACTGGAATCAAACCAATACAGTGTTCACATTATTCACATCTGTTTGTTTTCTCAACCACTCTACTTTGCATGCCTTCAAATAATTTGTGTGTTAAATTTGGCAATGTAAAATCTAATCTTTTCAGACAAATAGAGCAGAATAAAAATACTAAGAAGATATAGAAAAAGCATGTATCATTTTGCTTGGGACAATAAAGTGATATTTAATTATTTAAACCTATCCAAATGCATCTTAAATGCCATTAACCACATACCCGAATAATAATGAAATAAGACCAGGGAATTTTAAGATTCTCTACAGATTTCTCAGGTTTTAATGATTATTTCTCTATTATATAAAAAAATCCTGTGACGAGACAAGACTTTTTCAGAGGGATAATTTCAAGTCCCACGAAAACAGACTTTGTGCCAGGAGATTTAACCATGCCCATGGTCCACTCAACACTCATTTGTGTGAATGCTATTGTTAGACACAGTGCCTGTGCCCTCAGCTCTTATACATTTTTACGTTTTCCTCATTTTAATACCAGACATACAATCTATTTGTTTCCTTCGATGTAGTCCTTTTCTGGACAATAATTTTATACGTTCTAGATTAATGTAATGACTAAGTGAAGAAGAAAGGATAGCGTGTAGAAAAGAGACTGAAAAGCATTGGAGAGAAAAGAAGACAAAGAGTAGAAGACAAAGTAGAACGTCATAAAGAAGTCCAAAAATGTTGACGTGATACACATGCAGAGCAGGATAGAGATTATGAAAGTACTAAAATTCGAAAGTCTCAAAAAACTGATAGTAAAGATCACATTAGTGCTAACAAACAGAAATTATTACTCGGTGAAATAACAAAACAGCGAAAAGAGATTAAATATATGGATATAGGTGATATGACAGAAGTATATAGATATTGTTTGGCTTTAAAGTTTAAGTCGGAGACTTGTAGATCGTCTAATTCGTGTTGCCATCAGGGAAAATTAGTGTTTCTTCCCAATGAATAGGCATATTCGCGAGAAATTAAAGATTTGTTATTTGGTGAAAGTAAAATCCACAAAAACTACAGGCAAAATATCTGAATCTACAATAATCTGTTCGTGTTCGCATCATTCAATGCTCAAAATGTAGATTTACATGATTCAGGACCATAGGCTATGAGAATCTGTGGTCCCGCAAAAATTAAAGCTACTACAAGTTTAATTTCAAAGAAACCACAATTCGGTCAGATTTACATTTATGATCACTGTGAAGTGATGTAACATAGAATCAAAAGAGTTAAACGATCTGACATATTAGCAATTCTACAGCCAATAACGGATACAAATCCA
>NC_041397.2:109742717-110005217 GCF_900747795.2 Erpetoichthys calabaricus
ATTAGAGAAGGAGAGGAAGGAGCGAACACGGGATATGTTACGGAGGTGAAAGTAAGAAAGTTTCTTAATGTGATTTATGTGGGCGGAATAAGTGAGGGAGGAATCAAAAATGACACCAAGATTTTTTACAGTAGAGGCAGGTCTGATGAGATCACTGCCAAGATGGACTGGGAAGGAGCTCATTTTATTAAGTTGCATTTTAGTCCCAATTTGCAGGAGTTCAGTTTTATTGCAATTTAATTTTAAAGAGTTCTGCTCCATCCAGGTTTTAATTTCACTAAGGCAGGTTGTGAGCTGAGAAAGCTCTGATGAAGTTCCACTTTTAACATTGAAGTAGAGCTGGGTATCATCTGCATAAAAATGATAACCCAATCCATAACTACGGATAATATGGCCAAGGGGAAGCATATAAATACAGAAAAGCAGAGGACCAAGGACAGAGCCCTGAGGGACTCCTTGTATGACTGGCACAGAGTTGAATCTGCTGTTGCCAAGACTAACAAACTCTTGCCTATCAGTCAGATAGGACTTGAACCACTGGAGGGCAGTGCCAGAGATACCCAGCATGTTCTCCATTCTGGACAGTAGGATGTCATGTCTGACTGTGTCAAATGCTGCACTGAGGTCTAACAGAATTAATATGCTAGTTTGTCCAGAGTCTGCTGCCATAAGCAAATCATTGGGTGCAACTGCATGGGATTTTGATGGTTCTTATATTTAAATAACAGTTGCCTGCTACTATTCTTTTTTTGCTGACTTTTTTTCTGTATATTACTGCTGATATAATAATAATAATAAATCGAAATAAACAAGTAACATCTAGAATCGTTAACCTCATTCCAAATATATGCGAATATTTATGGATTTTTAATTAGAATATTCAAACCTTTTTTTCCTAATTTGAAAGCCCTAGTAAGTTTGGAACTCAACTAGAGCAACACCATCCTGAACAGGAAAAATTATAAAAAGTCTTGATTGGGCTTTAATGGGGGGTTGTTGTGATGACACAGCTATTGTATTGGGTTGGGTTGGTTTGGTCAGGGCGAGGGGACCAAAGTGATATCCTTTCATGGGGCCCAGAATCTCTAGTGGTACCACATAGTGTAGTGTACTGTCCATAAATTGCTCCTACTCAGTAACATAATGCAGCATTCAGATGTTCCATACTTTAATGTGACTACATTTGAATCATATTTGCCGTGAAATGCATGTCATTTATTTATTTATTTATGTTTAAAATTTCTTCATGATGTTTTCATGTTGTAACTGTCAAAATATTCACAACTGGAATTTGTCAGAAAAATAAAACGTGAGGTATACTGTCCATTGCATTTAACACTGCCTTTTATTAACATTGTCTGTGTGCTAGGACAACTAATCTGTTTACAGGATGTTGAAAATTTCCTCTGTCCTAAATTATAGTCTGAGAGTGACATTTTCCTTCAGAACCAATCTTTCCTGCCCACTTCACCACACACACGGTGTGTTGCACATCAGTATAAAGAGACTTATGTTACACTACTTAAGGCCACACAAGCAAACTCTGCCACCTGGGTCATGGTATACCACAAATAACAGCATACACTAATGTCCTTCATTTTTACAGTAATGCCACCATTAGCAAGAAAGGGTGGTTCAAGAGGAAGGATAAATCTCTAATCAACCACCCAGGATATGTTAAACACAAAAAGCCCTTTCATTGCAGGTTTGGGTCTCTGTATTTTTAGAAATGTACTGTATAAATGTGATTTAGCAGCAAATATTAATTTCATAAAGGAGACTAGCTAGGATGCTCCATCTGATTATCTCAACAACCCAAAAATAAGGCAGGCACACAGCTTTCAACAAAATGTTTTTGTAGTCTAGTAAGGGTTTCTTGGATGTAATTTCATAAATATTTTAGGATGATTAGGTAACCAATCAAAAACTACAGTATTCTGAATGTCGTGTGTTTGTTCAGAAATCAAATCTTTTTTTGAATGGACTTCAATGTATTTAAAAAAAAAAATTAAATTTTAAAAGAGATATGTACGTACCATTTTCAACAACTTTGTTCCCATCAAAGAAAACTATAATGAAGTGTGGCTAACCTCAATTTTGTTTACAAAGACCTGATGCGTATGATAACTATGGAATACTTATCTATTTCCTAAGCATACAGTAATTATTCCATACCTGACCAATCAAAGAAGCAAAACCAGGAATATTGAACCAGCTCAGCAACCAGCTTGACCCCTGTAATTTGGACTCTTACATAGAGAATGGAGTCATCACTAAAGAGTTTTGGTCCAATTAATGAAACATTAATGAAGTGGTGTCTGGTGTCTTTTTAAAATGACTGGTACCATAAACAATGTTCTGCTTCAGATTTTGAAGGGCACTTCAACTGTTTCCAGTTTAGATATAAATATCTGTCCAGGTATTGTACAGTTGAAAGGACCAAATGTTTACTCTTTATTTTATTAACACCTTAGAGGTATTAAAAAGTCTTAATACTGTAAGTATAATGTTAAGCTCTTGGAAGCTGATCCTGCAAAAGTAAATTTGCATGAAAATGTTGCCACCTTCATTTGCTGAGTATTTTATGTACTACTTAATTTAGCTGTTAGCAGAGGAATAATTCCAAAAGCTTGGGAAGCAGCTCTCTAGTTCACCCACTTCACAAGGACGGATACTACACCATTATAAGTTACTAGCTGTGCTGCCTTTCTAAGACGGGCTGAAATCTAAGTACTCAACGTAGATCTCAGTATTAATGTTTTGTAGTGCACCATCTATTGGAATGAATTTTGAAAAGCTTGTAGTAATAAAACACATATGTCATTCCAACAGATGTCTTACAAACATTTGTAGTAACGCATTGTTTACTACAAATGTTTGTGATCCAACTGTTGGAATGACAAATCCAATGCATTTTATTGCTACAAATATTTGTGATGTGCCATTCATTAGAATCACAGAAACATAACCAGATGGACTCATAGACATGTAGATACTTATTAAATTGGACAAGCTGATTTATGTCCATCCAGCTGGATGTCTTCACTGTTAATATTTGCAGTGCAGTGAGTTCATCTTGTTGCTATGTCTCTGTTACATTCCATTTGGTACAGGATTTGTAAAAGCAGTGTTAGTGTTTGTGATGCACCATCTTTTGGGTAACCGAGACATAGTAATTGGACAGACAAACAGAGACTCACGGATACCTATCCTTTCATTAAGATGAATTATATTTCAATCTCTAAAGGCCCTTATGTGCGTAAATTTTTAAAAGCCCATATAAATACACAATTACATCAGTGTATATCATTCATTAGTATACTGAATGTTTCTCAGTCAGGCCACAGTTGAACTACTGCAGCATTTTTATTTATTGATGAAGGTGTATAGGCTCTGTTGAAAGTGATTTTGAATGTGGGCAGACATTTTCTCTCAATACAGAGACTAAAACACACATTGCTGTTTGTATATAAGGCACCTCTTTAGAAACAATTACCTGACATTGCAGGTCCTCTGATGATTGAGATTGTTAACCAATACAAGTGATCTCAGTATTAGATAATGGCTCAAATACCACTGATTTTAGTAAGAAATCTTTTTATTTTAGCGCACCAGTGATATGGAATGAATTTCAGAAATTGTCTATGATGCTTACCTTCATCAGAAAAGTTTAAAGTAAAAATGAATGAACAGCATATTGAGGAGTGTACGTGTTTTGTACTAGTTTGTGCTTTGGGTATTTTTGGTTGCCTTATTTGATGTTAAGATGGATTGTCAAACATAACAAAATAGGTGTGATGCCTTATAAAATCGCCATGAAGGTAGGCCAGGTACCCCACCAGCTTGCCTGACAATACTCACAACAAATGCACATACGCCTGGCTTCCATTCAAGCAGGCCCCAAACGAGGAGAGCTGAAAAAGTAACTAGAAAAATCTCAAAAATAAAACAAAACTCCCCACAAGGAGGAGGCTGACCATAAACCCCCGGCTTGTGCACAAAAGGGCAAACAAAGAATTTTAATGAATAAAGGATTTATTCATTAAAAAACACAAGGTAAAGCTCAGAAGAGCAAAAATCGGGAAAAGGATTTGCCAAAAACTCTATCCAAGTGCTATACAAAGACAAAATCACAATCCATAAGCAAAATCCAACACGTCATGATTGGACATTTAATTCTTTGTTATTTTATATGTTTTCCTTGACCTCAAAAAATAATTCAAACTATGTTATAAAAGTTTTAAAGATCAAGGAATCCTGTGGTCACATTCAGTTGAATTCATCTTCAACATAATTAAATTTATATCATGCTTTTAAAACAATGTCATTTTGAGATCGGTGATTTGACAGTTGCTTGCTGTCGTTAGGCAAGTCAGCTAAAAGCATGCAACTGGGCCGCTATAACAAAATCAGTATCAGACACTTACTGGTTTGTCTAAGTTTGTTTGGATTCAGCTTTATTAATTCTTTTCTGTCTTTTTGACCACATCCTTTGGCTTTAAGTTTCAGCTCAGTTTTTGTGGATAGTTTAGTTTTCGACTCTCTTGCTATAGCCAATGACTATGATTTTGTTTTTGCACACTTTGCACACCTTGAGTGCCTTAATTTGCCTCCGCCACTATTTGCTTACAGTATCTTTAAAAATAAAACCAGTCACTCGTATTAGTTAACACATACTTCTGTATTTTATTATTTTAATCTTGGGTTTCCTTTTACTACCCACTGAACATCACACCCTATGTAGATCAAGTTGAATTTCATGTTTGCTGACAAAACAATTCTCACACCAACCTGATGTGGAGAAAAGCCATTCAGAATGAAACCAAATAATCAAAGAAGTCCTTTGTTTCTTCATAAATTAATTTTCCAAGACCGCTTAGCCATTGTATTTTCACAGGGAAGCGAAACGCCCAATCCAGCTGTTTCTCTTATACCAGGCCAGTTAAGAATAAAACATGAACCTCACCTGCACATCTTTGGCATAGGGGAGGAAGCCCAGCTACCAGGAAAAGCCCAAATTTCCGGAGGTAGTATGTTTGACTCCATACAGGTGAGATCCAGTCCAAGCTTTGAACACAGGACTCAGGTGGGTGAGGTAGCTACATTGGCTCAGTGTCACTATTCCAACCTAAACCATGTGTCTGATATTTCAGAACTCACAGAAATGCTGTCAGACACGGTGCCATACGGCTGTGTATTCACTGAATGACAAATGCTACTTTATATTTATTTTTTTCTGTGCTGTTCTAAGTAATTTAAGAAAGTTCATTTACATATGCCAGGAAATCATTTAGACTGTCATTGCCTGTTCCAAAAATGGCAACAAACAGCATTGCATATTCCAGCACATTTTAATTGTCACCAAGCAGAAATAGCAGGCAATGCCAATGCTGCCGTTTAAGAGGCATTCACATTTAATGACACACTGGACGGCTTACAATGACTTTTTGTTTAGTTCATGCATAAACAAGTCTTGACGAGTAAAATAGCACCAAAAGCCTTCTGAACAGCTACCCACGCTTTGTTTGCTTTGTAAGAATGAAACTCTTTTAAAACCAGAACAGAAAGAACTTCCTCTTTCTGTCACAATTACAATGATTCTGTATAAAACCATGAAAACACAGCACAGCGTGTCGTTCTGTACTGCGCTCTCCCAGGATGTGGGCTGCTGTTCACTCCCTGAGGGCTTTATTAAAGTAAATCCCACACTTAAGGTTTAGTGTCCATTACTTCATGCTTTACATAATTATTGGAGAAATATTCAAGGAACAGGAGGCTCGCTTTTGTTAGTGGCTATAAAATGAGTTTAATGTAGTATAATTATAATTCTATATCATCCTCCTTTGACAATACAGCATTGCAGTACTGTTTTAAATATTTCTACATTTTTGCATTTTAAATATCTATATTAACTAGATCCTGGTGTTTTGAGCAAATATACTTGTTAATTTATACCTTCTTGAAATATTATGAAAAGAATATTGGTTGCTGAAATGCTGTGTAGTATAAAGCCAATATAATAACAACAATAGTAATAATAATAATAATACATTAATATAATTTCTAAAGCAATATAATATATTTGAATGACATCAGCATCAAGCTCTCTTTATTAAATTCTTTTCTTCTTTCAATGCCCAGAGGAATAATTTATGGATACGTTCATCCTCTGTTAGCTATTATTGTCAATGTGTCATATGATGCACCGCTCACGCTTTGTACTGTATGTACCGGTTTATATTTTCTGACTTTTGAAAATATTTTTCATCATTTCTGTTTTGCATTATTTTTAAACCTAATATTTGGGTTAGAATAAGTATATTCTTTGCACTAGATTGAAATGAAATGAAAAGGAAAACGCAAAGAAATAGAAAAATTAAATCTCATTGGGTATGCAGAGTATGCATTGCATCGAGGCCTCCAACCACTAGAGGGCCCCAAGTGCGTCTTTATGCACAAGTGCAGTCGACAGTGGAGGACCTACAATTTTTGAGGCCCTGAAGACTTGAACTGTTTTGACTATTTCCTGCCTTGCACCTATTGCGGTTTGGGTAGGCTACAACCCCCATTGACCCAGATTTGGAATAAAGAGAGTTAAGTAACAATTCTAATTCAGAGCTGCACTATATTTTTAGTTTATTTTGATTATTTCATTCATATTTTCATTTTCTTTGTTGTTGAGGTTCTAGTTGACCGGAGTCAAATTTATCAAGTGGACATAGATGAAGCCAATTTAAATTCACACAGATATAAAAATGTTAGACTCATTCAAAAAGTATAAATATTTAATTATTTTTTTCTCTTTCATTTTCATGTAAAATGAACTACTTAGGATGAACAGAATTAAAATGTTGTAATTCTAAGGAGAGTGGATGTCCCTGTTCAAAAGTAGATTAGTGCAGTGTCAGAAATGGTTTGAACTCAAAGCATGTGAAGTTGGTTCCAGCTCCCTGCCACCTGTGATTATGCAGGTTTGACAAGAAGAAATAAAGTGCTGACTTGATGATTTAGTTAAGATGGAGGCCTCTCATACCGAGAAGGGTCTGTTTGCAACCATGCGGTAATGCTTCTGTAGTCTTGCTCATTCTAATACTAAATGTTAAAGTGCATCAGTTGTCCAGGATTACAATTATTCTACTGGATTATTTGTCCACCCTTGAATGCCACATCAATCACCACCCAGGACATTACCCTTAAAGCAGATGCGCATGACGGGTCACCATTGTTTATACAGTAACTGCAGCATGGGAGACTCCAGCAACATCCTTTCCAAATAACTGCTTATTCATCTCTCTATGATTTGTCTTACCACTAAATAATATAGACATGAATAAATGAATTTGCTTTGCCAAGAAACAAGCCATTTTTTACAGTATATCTGAATAATGTTTGCCATGGATGCATTTCTGCCACATCATATATCTTATGTACCTTAACTCTGGAATAATTTACCAATAGAAATACACCAGGCTGAATCTGTGGAACATTTTTTAAAACTTTTAAAAAAACTTTTTTGTAATCTGGATTTCCAGTAATTAAATCATAATATAGTGATCTGATTGTAGGTTTAGCTCTTTGATGTGTTAATAAGTACCCAGCATTAATGCATTGCTTTTTTTATATTTTTTGTCGCCCATCCAATGTGGTGGCGCTATGCACCACCCACACCTGCTCAAAGTGCTCTATTCTGCAGAAACAAGGAGGACTTGGACGCATTTTTTATCGACTGTGCTAACTGGATCAACTGTGCCCAGTGGAGGGTGGGCAACAAGCTGGACTAGGTCATACTGACTTTAATAATTAGACCTAACTATATTATTTGCTTGTTTCTGTCTTCCGATATTGGTCCTCCAGAGATTTATTTTTCTCCTATGGCCCATCATAGGAGTTTTTTGTTTTCATCTCCCTGTGTCATCTAGTCAAACAATCACATTCAGAAATCAAGAACTTTATTCACATCCTAAATCAACAGAAACAGCAAAGGACTGTTTTATTTGCTTTTGTATCTTTTCATTAACTTTAATAACATCAAACTGTTTCTATTCAATGGGTTGCCTTGTACATAATCCTAAGTAAAATGTATATATATATTGTATATATTTATTTTTATATATATATTAATTAGATCTGGCTGTTGTATTGTCTGCCTTAATGTATAAATATTTTAATTAGAAAACCTTTCTCTGATAAGAGTGAAGGCTTTTTTCGCACCTTAGTGCTTAAATTTTGCTTAATAGTACTAGGTTGATTTTATATTTAGTATACGTGCATTTATTACAGTTGTTCATAGTATTAATTAATGATAATAATCCAAGTAAATGTGGTATATCTTGTTTTTGTTGATTAATCTGTGGAAAGCACCTTGAGTTGCATATAAATGTATAAGGCGCTATATAAATAGTTGTTATTATTATCATCACCTGGGAAGTTCTATTACAATGTATGTGTCACTATTGAGTGACCACAAGTTGCTGGTTGTGAAAGTAAGGCTCAACATGAGCTATCTGTACAGAATTAAGAGCTGATAACATTGTGAAATTGGCTTAATCCAATTCAGGGTCATGAGCAACAGAAGCTGTTCTAGCAGCATCAGGTGTAGGGCAGGAGCAAACCCTGGAGAGGGCATCAGTCCTTCAGACATCCCAACCACACACAGCCATGCAAGACCAAGTTGGAGTCACCAAATTATTCTAAAATATGCATCTTTGAGATGTAAGAGGAAAACAAGAGAAGCTGGAGAAAAGAAATATACTGACACTGGGAGAACATGCAGTCTCCACACATCCAGCAATCAGGTAAAGGGTTCAAAGTCAGGACATTGGACAGGGGAGGCACTAAACAATGTGCCGCTATGCTACCTTTAATAACTGATGTAATTTAATATTCTTCATTGATATTGTACTATGTTAAGACACATTTCTGTTAAAAAATTATTGAAATAATGCATTTCTTACCAAAAGAGTGCTTCATATGAATTGTATGAAGTTATTTTCTCAGTTGTTATAGTGTTTTCATTATTTTTGTGGTTATTTTACTCTTTATTTCAAACTTCTTATCAACTGCTCAGAAGCCTTCTCTTCCTCTACTCTGACACTGATCATGCAAGAAAAAAATGTTAGCTTTCCCTTGCTACACTAAAAGCATAAACTTCAATCACTTTCAATGGAAAATGGCCAAAGAAAAACAGGGAGCAGTGGATGGTGAAATATTTCATTTTCAGCCATCAGTCAGCCACTACAACTGTAGGTTTATTTTTTGGATAAAGCTTCTGAATTTCACAAAATGATAAAACTCAGGTTTGGCTGTGTTGTCCAGTCTTTTTAAGCAGGGTATCTTTTATTTTATTTATCTCTAAGTTTAGTTTGTTTCTTTGCTATAACAAAGTTCTGTAAAATCAGTATTTTTCATGGCCTGTATTTTTTGTCACGATTTTTGTGACAATATTATTTGGGGTGGGATCCTTTCTTTGTGCGCCATGAACAGACTACTGTACTCTGGTTTGAGAATGCCAGGTTCAGGGCTATGTGTATGCACAGGTGTATGAGTTGCCAACATGAAGGACATCAACTATACACATATATACAGTATATATATATATATATATATATATATATATATATATATATATATATATATATATATATATATATATATATATATACAGTCGACCCTTGATATACGACCGGCTTGACATGCGAACAACTTGATTTACGACCAAAATTTTTATTTTGATTTACGACCAACATCTTGCGTTACGACCTGAATGCGGTCACGTGTATCCGCTTGCGCGATTGTAAACAAACAGAAACATTCCTATTAATGCGGCACTCATTCAATAAAATGTCAGGTTTGTAAACTCTCTTGGGACCTCCCCCAACTAGAAGACATGCCAAAGTCCAAACTCCGTATGGAAGACTGTTTATCTGTTGTTGGGGCAACAGCCGGCTTAAAGCTGTGCTGAGTCTCTCAGCCAAAGCAAACAGAAAAGATATCGATGGGTGATATGCCTGCCCGGCAATGGACAAGCAAGCTTCCACAGTCGCGGCAATCGCGCTTCAGGACGCACTTCAGCATGTCGTTCCCATTGAGTGAGGAGGCGGGGGGGGGGGGGGGGGGTCTCAGAAGAGTTCAGAAACAGTTCCTTGTATCATCGCAAGGAAATGCTGAGAAAAATTCTTGTCAGAATAATTTGTAGGCAGGAGGAGATTAAAATTAACGCAAAAGAAGCTATAGAAATGATTGCAAATGCCTGAGCGCAAGTTAAAGAAAGCCTTTAAAAAGCCTTCAGTTTCATTATCATCCTCCTCCCTTCCTGCAGCCCAAAGATGTCAAATTAAATGGTGAGTACAGTATGAAATTGTTGTTTCTGGTAGGCTAGGCACTTTTTATTACTTTTTGGTTAGTACATTAGACAAATTATTGGTGTTTTGGTAAATTATGCACATTATACAACCCTTTTTTTATTATGAAAAGGTTAAGTAAGTGTTGCAGTGGGAGGTTCGGAACGCATTATGGGTATTTCCATTATTTCTTATGGGAAAAATAGTCTTGACTTACAACCAACTTGAGTTACAACCAGCCCTCGCGAACGAATTGAGTTCGTAAGTCAAGGGTCCACTGTATATAATTACTCAAAGGGGAGAACGAATCGTTCAGAAAATCCTATAACCTTTACAAGAGCTAAAAAATGTAATAGTCTTGTCAGCTGATAATTGAATACATTCACTGAAATGTCTCATTAGTCATGAAAGCAAACAATTGCAGTGTGTGCTGGAGAAGCAAATGTTAGTAAATTACCAAAGGAGCAGACACAGTTGCTCCAAATGCTGCAATTATCCTCTCTTTATGTTAGATAATGTAAACCTGCCTGCAGACTTCTTTTTAATTGAATATCTAACGTCTGTTGTATAGACGTACACACTAATTAAAGGATTACCATATGTATTCAATTTAAAACTGTTTAGTTGAACTTTATATATGTTATTTCATAACCAGAAGCCAACTTTACACTGAATTGCATAGAATAAAAACAATCCAGCTATTGATTCTATTTTAGACGTTGTAATAATCTGTTATATAAAACTATACTGGAGGTTTTTTTTTGATTTTATTAAAATCAAATAACATTCCATACAAATAAATCAGGTTTTACAAAACCCCTTGGAGTATTTATTTTTATAGTGAGTACTAACATGGCTTACGGTGAAACATGTTCTTCTCTCTATAGCATAAGTTATTGCATACTATACCAGATACAGATATATAAATTGTTTCACCATCCATTTCTCTCTATTATAAAAAAAATCTTGGAAGACTTGGAAGGAGATGATATGTAATCTTATCGGAAGACAATTTCATGTCCCACAAGAGAAGGCAGTGAGACAAAAGGACAGCTACTGTACATGCTTTTAAATGATTGATGCGCAGTGCGACAAGCAGAACACGCAGCTCGGTAGCAGCAGAAAGACAGCAGCTGATCAGACCACATCTTCTCAGCATGCGTTCAGTCCCACCCCCACCCCTTGACAATGGGAGCGGCAGAGACGCGAAGTGGCTGGAGCATAGCGCGCCCAGGGGGGAATGAGAGGGGGTGGATGAGCAAAGCAAGCAGGGGGCAAATATTTCCTTAAAGAAAGTTGGAGTTCTGTGAGGAGGAACCCAGGCAGAGATGCAGGACGATGAGCTGACTTCCCACAGACTTCGACTGAGCCACTGCTTTCAGACGAGTGTTCTTGTCCTGGAGTTGTTAAGCAGCAGCACTAAACCATTACATCACCAGTACACCCTTTTTCAAATGTTTTAGACATTTACTTTTTAGACCTTTTGTTCAATGTACTGTCTTCACTGACTGAGTTGCACTATGGCACAGTAGCTAGCGAAGACTTGCAGCCTTAAATTGCAGAGAGTTTGAGATAGGTGTGCGTGTTTTTGTGGTGGCATTAAGCTGCCTGCGAAAAGAGCCCAAGTTTCAGGGAATATGTGCCCAAAGCAAAGCATGGTATCATGTTAGTGCATTTTTTACTATTTCGCCTACCAAAATCTGAAGCTTGTGCTTTAACAGTTAGTGCTGTGTCCCTCAAAAGGCTCTTTCCTGGTATTTATTCCATTCCACTGCCTTTTTTATTCTGTGTTTGTTATCTTCCCTTTTGATATATTCCATTTATTTCCACCATTTGGAATAGGCTAAGCACTCATAACATTACTCTTTTCAATTTTCTGCCCTCTCCATATGTCTTGAACCACAGAGCTTCGCCATTACTGCACCTACTGATGATTCTTGAACACTGCACGGACTGAGTGTTTTAATCACCTTCTTTTACACACCATCGGACGTGTTAGTAGAATCTCATGCACAATCATTCATACAATATCTTCAGATGTATTTGTTAGGTTTTATATCTGTGGTATTATAAGTAAGCAACCCTACCAAATACTGTAGATATAGGTAGGCCCACAATGACTGCATTATTTCCAGTTTATTTCATACCTAATGACCCTGTATCCTTCTGATATTAGTAGTATTTTTTAAATACACCTGCAGTTTTTATTTGCTTTGGCTTCCTTGATAATAATGTAGTTCGATTGCTGACCTTTGCTTCCGTTCCTTCCCAAATATATGCATGTGCCAATTAATGAAATGCCTTTGCCATAGCTTACTGCACTTTACTATTGACACATTCTGCTTTCAAACATGTCTCCTAATAAATATAAATTAACTCACACGCCCTCACTGGTGTAGCACATATCCAATTCATTCACATGCGTCAGATTTGATATTATAGTGTTAGTGCTCTTTGCAAGTGTTTAGTAAAGTATTTTGGAGTATTGTCACAGTAAACTAACTGGTCTCCATTTCTTTAAGGCTACTTCGTGTTCTTTTTGGGTGATCAATATTAGTGTTCCTACTTTCATACAGGATGTCATTTTGGACTTCTTTAGTAGCTCTCAGTATATACCTAGTTACGTTTTTCCGAATTATCTCTAAAATGTTAAGAAAAAACCTAGTTACATTTTTCTGAATTATCTGTAAAATGTGTGAAAAACTAGTAAGCAATTACATCCTGGTGCTTTACCTTGTTTCACACATCTTAACAGCTATTTTCAAACACTCCATCATCATTTCTCCACAAAATTGCCTGTTTTTGTCATCTAATATTGATGTTTCCCATTTTAAAAGACTTATTTGCATTTATATAGCTCTTTGTACTACTTCACCATAATTTCACCATGTCTCTTTTTATCACTTCACACATTGCCAAGCTTTTTTGTTTACGTTCACATGAAAATGAATTCTTTATTTGAAAAATACACATATATTAAACATTTTCTGCCTCCAGCGGTTCTTTTACTCTTCTGTTAAATTTAATCCCCTAGACCATTTCTTCAGCTTCTCTTAAGGACTGTTTATTTATTTCCAAAATATGGGCCTGTTTTTACTTTACCAAAAGTTTCTGCACTTCCTTTGAAATAAGAGCCTTGTTTTCTTTTACTTCCTACTCTGTAATAATTTTACATCATTTTTTAGAATATCATTTTTTTTTATCTATCACTTATTTGTATATACTTTATTTTGTAATGTTATTCCATAACTATTCTTGACCTCTTAAGATGCGCCGTCCACCTTGTCTTCCTAGGCTCTACCTGTGGAAAATTTCATTATAGGCTAAATGTTTCGTTTTTTTTTTCTAATGTTGTATTATGATCTTATTAAAGGTGATTTTGCAGTCAAGCTTCTTGTGGTGGTGCATCCTGGTCATCTCACTGTATCAATGTACATATCTAAGACTGATTGATTCACTCATTGATTTTCGAGTACACCACCACTTGAACACTTCCATCTCTTTATCTTCCTTACATTTCACATCCATTCAAACAATGCTTTCTCTGCCTCTTTCTTTTCACTTCTACAATTTTCACCTTCTTCTCATTGTGCTTTCCCATCCAAGTAAATCCCCTGTTGCCAGGAATGAAACACATCGAGGGAAAATTTGGGGTGCCAATCAGTTTATCTCATTTAATTCATCAAAAGTCAAACCAAAAAACAAACGCTATGTTAGCTATGTTTCCCTTGGGCTTACAAAATGAACAAAAAAGACTCGGCTTTAACCTTGGAATCGGGGTCTGTTTGTTCGGGAGATCCACTTGGTGGGTTGCACTTGCCAAAAAGACGCCTCCTTTCAGGCAGCTGGGATTCTTATGCTTGTGTATACTGCTAAGTGCCCTCTATGCGCAGTTTCTCTTTGCTGCAGGGAGTGAAGGAGAAGACAATGTTAGTGACAGCTCCCCCTCTCATCTTGGCGGGTTATTACATAACATTATCGAGCCTGAGAGGAGATCCGTGACACCCTGTTCTTTCTTTTCTAAGCTTTTAAAGATAAATAATCTCTATTCAATTTTTGAAACTTCTCAGCTTTTAACTGTTTTCATTAGTTTGATTTTATCTTCAACGATAACAGTAAAATTCTATTGTTAATGTCATTTTTCCTAAACCTTCTAATGTTTCTAATTTTAAGATTGCTATATACTTTTATTAAGGTCAATTTTTCATTGTTTCTTAAATTGTAGTTTACTGTTAAACATCTATAACACATAATATTTTTTTTAACTCATAAAACTTTTAAATCTTGACAAACAATATTTTAGAAACTTTATGTGGATAGGAAAACATGAGATATGCTGGACTGAATGATTTGTCAGTTTTTTTTTGTTTATGCTCCCCTATTGACTCTGATTTTTCATTTTAATTCAATGCTCACATTTCTATTTTCATTTGTATTGGAAAGTATTGATTCCTCTATAACACCAAGAAAGAAAAAAATACTGCATTGTCGCGAACTAATAATGTCTACCGTTGAACTTGTCTAGAAGAAAAAAGTATCTGCGCACCTCCCAGCTCAATACACTTTATATTAACAGAAGAGATTTTCTAATTCGTCATCCCTCTCTTTATTACTTTCCTTGCCTATCAATTTACTATGTCTGATTTGCCCAGGCACATTCCCTTATTTCTAACTTTCTCTTTTTTACTTTTTTTCCTCTCCACCCCATTTTTCCATTTGGTGATCCTTCTCTGCAGCCTTACTCTAAGAAAGTGGACAGCATTTCTTGTGTTCTTTTGTTTGGCTGAATCGCCATATTATGCATTTCCTTTATCACTTGAATTTGTTGTTTTTTCCTTTTTTATTTCCTCTCTCTCTTTAAGAAATGATATTCTGATAGTTACACTCCTGTCTTTTCCATCTTTTCGGATTATTTCATCACTCTGTTTGATTTTTCCATCTCTTCTCTTTAAAGCACATTAATCCTAAGAAATTAACATCAAGCCTGGTGTGTCTTACATCATATCTTGTAAGTTGATGTCCTTTAAGCTTACTTGCTGTTAAATGTTTATCAGTTTGTCTTCTTCGATTCATCACATGTTTGGCCATACCTTTTCATTTTAAAATTATTTGTGATTTAAATGATATTTACAAATGTTTGAACCCTGTATGAAGATCAGATACCTCATCATACAGTGAAATTACATTTCCACTGTTATCATCTGCTTTATTGTTTCTTTGGTCTTCACATATACTGTATTGTATACATATAATACATATAATATAAATATACTGTATATATATATATTTTTTTTTTATCAGATGCCTTTATCTAAATCAGGGTGGAGTGGTGGCTCTGAGGCTAGGGATCTGCGCCGGCAATCTGAAGGTTGCTGGTTTGAACCCAGTAAACGCCAGAAATTACTCTACTCCATTGGACCCTTGGGGAAGGCCCTTAATCTGCAACTGCTTCATCTTGACGTTTATCTGCATCCAGCCATGCAAGCAGATCCTCCAAGATGTAGGGAGAACTTGGGAGTTTGTTGCAGGACTGGCACTCCAGTCACCATAAAATACCTCACACTGTTCCAGTGTGGTGCTAAGGTGTCACCCACTGCTCTCGTATCCCAGTCCGGGTTGTTCATCATCTGGTGGGTGGGACAGTAAACTATCAGTGCATGCTCCCAACCTCTCTCTTTCTGTCTCTCTCTCCTCTTTATCTAAATGGACTTTCAAAACAAGCTATAACACATACAAGAATGAAGGTTCAAGCATCCTGACAAAAAAGTCTTAAGAGGAAGGAGAAGATCTCAGAGAAAACAAGATACAAGTTAAAATGAGACAGCAAAAACTACATAAAGTTAAAAGACAAAAATAAACTATGATTTTAGTTTTACTTATGAACCAAGTCTGTACAGTGTCACACACATGCACCTGGGGATAACCTTTAGGGCTTAAACAAGGTAAGCAATTCTGCCACGGACCGAGAGGAGGTGCTGTTGTCAACTGTTCTCTGTCTCTCTCTTCCATCAGCAATAATGAGAAGAGCCTCAGCAAATGCAACAGCAACAGCAACCAAGAAGCCCAGATAAGGCCCCGCCCCTTCTGGTCGTAACCAAATAAAAGAGGGCGTTGTCCGGAGTACCACTTCCTACTATGACTCTGGACTCTGAAGTGAAATGAGCCTCCAAGATGCCTGAAACCAAAAGGGTCTCATTTTCTGCTTGATTTAACCCTGTTGTGGCTGGATTGGCCAACTTTTCTTTCAGTCACAGGCAACAATACTTTTGTGTTTCTTTCATTAAATGGAGTTTTCTGGCTAACCCTCCATCATTTACTCTGGGCTTCTCAGGTCTGTGCTGTGATAACAGGCACAATGAGCACACAGTGCAGTGTCCAGAAGCACACAACATTAATGCAGTCATCTGGACTATTGAAAATCCATGCAATACCAAGATGCCCTCAGAAATGCCTTTAATGTAGCATTAATGTAAAAACAATATGCGCAATAAAAGAAACACTCTTTCACAAGGAATTGAGAAAGATTAGAGGCTTGTATATATAAGGCTTAGCTGCCAGGTTTGACTTCCAAAATTTTATACAGTTCCAGCAGAGTGAAAAATTGCTGCACAGAGGAAAGAGCTAAGCTTCTAAACACAGCATACTTTAACCGTCTGGCCATCTTATATAACTTGATCATGGGTCATTTGACATTTGAAGCACTTACACAGCAAGAATGTCAAATCATATCTACCAGACACGAGATAGATGGCAGTGCCCATATAAAATACAAACAGAAAACAATAGTACCTATTGAAGGAGAACTGTTTTATTTTAAGTTAAAATGTAGGCTCTTCAGTACAGAGGTCATACTCCGGAATTCAGCAAGATTAGAGTTATTTACTCGGAACAGACTAATAGAACAAAAGAATTGCCCTTAACTAACAATTATATATGGTTAACCCAAGTGCCATAGGATGTCCTGAAATTATAAATGCCCATGTACTCAATACTGTTTTAGTTCAGGCTGAGACCTGCCTTGAGGTAACTGTGGTGAGCTCGCTTGATATCTTGGCATAAATAAAGGAACCTTGAATCATTCAGAGCGTCGACTCTTAATTTAATAAAGAGAAAATACATAACAAACAAAAACTTAAAATTGTGGCCCCAAGGTTAAAATATTCTTTAAAAAGTGGTGTTGACAATAACATCACTGTCATAACAGTAAAATTATAAACAAATGATAAAAGTTTTAACATATTCTGGACAGTGACCACTGAAACTTATCTATATATATAAAATCCCTATGTGTGTCCAGGTGTCCGTGTGTGGGTGTCTTCTGATGAAGTGCGCATGCGCGGGGCATGGTGCGATGCGCGATATTACTGTCAGAGAAAGTTAGAGGCGTTTTACAGAAATACAAACCAGTACTACTGCGAGAGGAAATTAAAGGTACACAATACAGTGACGCATATTACAGCCACATACAAGCCAGTATTACTGTCAGAGGAGATTAAAGGCATATTACCGACACGCACGCCTGTATTACCGCCAGAGAAAATTAAAGGTATATTACGGACGTACAAGCCAGCGGACATCCTTCAATAAGGGCGCGCACAAAAAGGCGAGCCTCAAAAGGACGACCTCAATTGGCCGCAGCGAATAAAGGCGCGCGTAAATAAAGATCTGCACCTTTGTTGCTCTTCACATATTCCAGAGCCATTTGAACTAAATTATCTGCGAACGCCTTTATTCGCCGCGCTCAATTGAGGTTGCCCTTTTGAAGCTCGCCATTTTGTGCGCGCCCTTATTGAATAGAGCCATACAAGACAGCATTACTGTCACAGAAAATTAAAGACACACAATACATGGCGGCAGCCCACGAAGAACGGTCAGCTCAGCAAGTAAACATCAACAAAAGAAAGGCTGAAAGAAAGAAAAATACGACCAACAAACAGAATGAGGTCAAAGCCCCTTGCCATTTAATATAGACTGTTCCTACTAATGTTTATGCACTACTGTTCCAGCGCCCGTTATTGTAACGGGCTAAATGACTAGTCAAATATAAAGGGGAAGCAAACCTTTCATACAGCATGAAAAAAAGCAACTTTTATTTCTAACTTTACGGCATTTTCTTCATACAATTGGGTTTATTTTGTTGTGTTTGCAGCCAGCATAGTATGCTTTTTTTTAAAAATGAGGAAAAGGGTAGGTAATAATATAACCTTAGCAAATGTAAAATGTGTTTTTGTAATATAATGAGCCTAAGCTATTTTCTTGCTAAAATATAATTACCCATAAATGGATGTTTGTCTTAAATAAAAGAAAATCATAGATGCTTATTTACATCCTCAGATATCTATGTCTATAATATGTCTATATTGTTCTTTAATGAAGACATAACTAAATGTACTGTTTGTGCAATTCCATTTACAGAATTTAGGTGGCACAGTGGCGTAGTGGTATCAGTGCTGCCTTGCAGAAAGGAGACCAGGATTCACATGCTTGGTCATCCCTAAATGGAGTTTGCATATTCTCCTTGCATGGGTTTTACCCCACTGTTCAAAAATATTATGGTAGATGGTCAGGATTTTTACCCAGCTGGCATGCCTCTGTGATGGGAGGACCAGGGAAGAGAACAGACACAGGGCATCACCTCCCCCAGAGCACTAGGTGGCAGCCCCCCTGGGTTACTATAACACTACAGGTTACCACACGGCTTCATGTGAGTTGGAGTTCAACACAGCCCTGTTGGGTTCCCTGGGTGCCACCAGGGGGTGCCATGGGCATTAGCAAACCCTACTTCGCCAGCCTTCCACCTCACCCAAAAGTGTTTTGGGAGCATGCAAACGGGCCACCAGAATTACTCCCGGGTGCAGCATAAAAGAAGCCTGCTGCCTTCATTCCAAGAGCAAGAGTCAGGAAGAAGACAATGAAGCTTGCTGGAGAAGAAGTGGAGATGGAAAAAGAGAAGGAAAGAAGACGAAATGCTGTTGGCTGCTTATTGTATTGTTCTTTATACTGTGCATTGGTGCTGGTGGTTCTCATGTAATAATGCCTGTGCGTTTTGCTGAACATGTGTCTGTGTCTGCGTCTGCTTGTGTTGGGTATGAGGGGGCGGAGGGCCCCCAGCAGACCACAAAATGCAGGTTAAGTGAATTGCCAATGCTAAATTGACTGTAGTGGGTTTATGGTAGCTGGAAAAGGCTCCAGCACATTCTACGACCCTGGTCTGATTAAGTGGGTTACAGAATTTGACACTGTATTACAGAATGTAATTCAGAAACTGACTGAGTGAACTACAAAGAGCCACAAGAATGGATTGACCACAGAAAGAGAGCCCACCATTTCTAGCTGGCATAGATCAGGGAGGAAATGTCCAGTTTGCCAGAGGTCTGCAAATACAACAGAGTAGACAGGACCAGATTTACAGGATCCCATTATGGAGAAGAATGGAGTAAAGCAAAAAAATAAAGCACAGCGGAGCATATTGCTTCAAGGAGAGGTGGCATTAATTAGCATTGAGAAATTAATCTCTACACTCTGCCTAAATGACTTCACAGTTATCATCTTTATCTATTAATGCTTTCCGCTCCCGCTCATTCACAAGCACAGCTATACAAAGGGATGTTTCCACTCTATTAGCGTTAGAGGTGTCATTATTTTTCTACTTCTCACAATCTATTCGCATGTTAGCAGCAACAACTTTCAACATCTACAATTTGTTGTTTGCTTTAGTTGTTTTAATTTATTTTTATCTATATATCTGGCACCGTAAAACTCTCAGTGAATGTTTGTTTAGCTTTGTGTCTTCTTCTCTGTGGAACTTCTTTATTAGGTCTGACCATAATATTTAAATTTCACTCAAAACACTGAAAGAAGGACTTTCTACTTATAGAAAGGAAAATGTTTAGGTTTAGGTAGACTTTATTATCCCAGAGGGACATTTGAAAAGTACAAAAAACAGAAGACATTGTTGCAGAGATCCAATAGATTAACAAAGACACATTTGATAACAATTATTATTACATATACACGCACACTCAAGATCAATACAAAGAACCATAATTACTATCAACAGCACGCAATTAATAATTTAACATTTGGCAGCATCCCCACAAGTAACAGAATTTAAAATGCTTATACTGTAGCTCTAGGAATAAATGAGTTCTTAACTCTTTCAGGGCTGATGTTGACTTTTGTCAAAAGGAGGAGTTGACTATGGTAAATCGACTGTAAACTGTGACAAAACCAACCGTTATGTTTTAGTTGGACTCTTGTTGCTAGAAAGAAAGTTGGATTCATTGGTTTGACCGAGATTTCCTGCACTCATGTGAGTAGCAAGGCGCAAACAACGGCAAAAATGGCACTGACATTTGGCGAGAGATCAAAGTGAATGTGTAAAGCAAAATACTCCGTGGACGATGTTTTGTCTATTATCTCTGAACTGGACTATGACTTGTCGGACTCAGATTCTGATACAAGTGATTGAAAATGACTGTGAGGTTCCAGCTTCAGCTGATTGGTCCCCAGCTAATCGTTGTACTGACAATGTTCGCCAGGGAGGACTGCCACTTAAAGATAAGTGGTAGAAACCAGATTGCAATGCACCTCAACTTTGTCCCAGCCACACAAAGATTTTGTAAATAAATATTCAGCCCTCAAAGAGTTAAACCTGTTGTGCTTTATCTTTGGAAACCTAAATCTGCAGCCTGATGGCTACTTTCTGACAGAACTGAGTAGTCTTTCTTTCTAACCTGTTTGAAATACATTTCATTGATATACTGTAGGTCTGCTGTGAACCAATAATTTTACTGCAGATGTTTATAACGTTGTTAAGTTGATTTATATTCTTATTGCTGAGGTTGCCAAACCAACAGATAGAAGCAAATGTAACAATGGATTCAATAAAGGACTTATAAAAATGATGTTTTTCTCCACTTTTAAACAGTTAAGTTTCCTAAGCAAGAAAATTCGTGATGGCCTCTTTTTACAAATTTGTGCTGAATTAAGATCAAAGTTTAGTTTGTTGTCAATTATTGTCCCCAGATATTTGTATTGCTCTACCATCTCCACTATCTCCCCTTTAATTAAAGGTGAGACATGGAATGCTGGATAGCTCCTGAAATCCAGCAGTTGAAAATTGGAGCGATCACACCATTGCACAAAATCATTGACAATAGGTCCACGGCTGTCTTCCTTATCTTGTCAAGGACTAATAATGATAGAGTTGTCTGCAAACTTCAGGATATGTCTATGCTTGTGTACACTCCTATAGTCTTTTTTATACAGGACAGAAAAAGGGGATAAACAGCAACCTTGCAGAGTGCCCACAGATGTACTTAAGAAGGAACAGCATCAAGAATTGCTCAGGTTCTTATATTTATTAGGTATCATAACGAGGTACTGCAAGGTTTTATTTTGTTCACAGATATCCTTGGTGTTTCAAAAGATCATTATTTCACTCATTACTTTTTAGCACAAAGATTATGGTGTAGTGACCATGGCTCTTGAAATTAAAACAAAATGTCATCTTTCGGTTTTTGTCTCTGCCACACCATGTGACTCTGATTATATTATGTGATCATGTTACTTTAAAAAATACCTATATACATTTGCAATGGGGGTTTGGGTCATATTCCTATTGTCGGCAGAGACAGAGGGCTAATGTGATTTTGGCTCAGTAAAGACATAAAAAGGAGGTACAGAATAAGGTTATAGAGAGTGGCGGCGTGGTTGGACCTAGTGTAAGTGAATATAAGAAAATGACATATTTAAAGAATTTTGTAATTCCCATCACAAAGCAGTGAAGGAGAAGCTTACACCAATGCATTTTCTCAACAGAATAATTTTCAGCTTGTAGAAGAGCTAGACAAACCAATAGGGCTCATAGAAAATGTATGATTGTTTTCTCCTGTAACATTAAAGGTACCAGTAGATTCTTCTCTTGGGGGATAGGAGAAACTTCAAACCATCTATACAACTGCAACCTCTTACCTGCCTTTCCGTCTGCATATTCAACCTAAGGACCCTTAAAGTGAGATGATTCTCTGACTGGGACTGCCTTTACTTTTACTCCTTTACTTCATTGTGGTTTACCAGCAATAGAGGATTCCACACAGCATCCTTCATGCCCTTAAGAGGCTGTAGATATGCAAGGAATGAACATTAAAATGATATTTATCTGCATAATAACCAATACCAGCACATATCTCTCTATTATATAAAAAAGCTTTCAACGTGACGAGACTTTTTAGGAGACTAGACTTTTTGGAAAAGATTTTTTCAAGTCCTGCGAGACGAGAATATTGCCATGATATTTTTTAAAAGTCACGCCCTCCTAGCAACCATTTTCAAACAAGACCACAGTACTCTCACCTCTCAGTCTTCTGAATGCTTTTGTCAGACACACTTCCTCAGCTCTTATAAATTTTAATGTTTTCCTCACTTTAAGTTCCCAATTAAAGAAGACGTATTATGTCCAAATCTTATTGAAGAATTTCAACAGAAACAATGAGTACACAGGCAATCCTAGCACCTAGAAATGATGAAGTCAAACGAATTTACGCCAAAAATGTTGATCGGTAACACAGCAAAATGGTTAAATGCGAATTAATAGACTATGCTGAAACAGTTGGTGGTGATTATGCGGAAGATGTAAACAACAACTTACAATATCACAAAGAATATCTTCAACCGTTAACACTGTTCGGTCTTCCACCTCTGGAATTACTGTAGAAAGAAGGATGTATCCAAGAAAGGTAATGTAGTACATCTTCTGCAGATAACATTAGACAACAAAGGAGAACTTGATATGCTATTCGTATTAAAACATTAACAGTTTCCTGTTAGAATAGCTTTTGCAAAGACAATTAACAAATCTTAGAGCCAAACATTTGAACAAGTCATTTAATTTAATAGAGAGAAAGAAATGAAATTCAATCACGGGCAGTTATACGTCGTGTGGATGCAAATGTAACACTTCACATGAAAATTAAAATCTGTTTAAATTGTACATCCACATCCCCATACATGAGAGCAAGAATCGCAAAGAGGCTAGGGCGTAGCACTGGCCATGGGGTTGGCGAGCGAAGCGAGTAGGGGGCAAAGCCCCCTAGTAATCAATATGAAGAATTTTACAAACTGGGTGGGTTTATGCAGTCTTCATTCAGTCCCAGATTACATTTTCTAGATGGCTTCTTTACTTTAGGTGCAAATTATATATCCTTAATCAAAATTTTAAAAGGATTTCTTGCCTGAAAGCACTCCTTTCTAAGTGTCAATGAAAGTGCCCATATTTGCAACTGAGCTTACTAATTTGCCAGAAAGTCAACTAAAAGGTCATTTTTTGCAACAAAAGTAGCAAATGAACTAAACTGAGAGAAGTCTTTTTGAAAAAAAAAGTCTAATTAATGGCAGTTTCTCTCTCAAACAAATTAGGTGCACATACCTGGCTTTCTTTATATTAGTAGTGCAGACAGTTTTACACAACACTCAAAATGGTAGTGGTAGTGGTAATTCACTATAAACAAGTCAAGGCTGACTCCCATGAGAATCTAAAGCTATTTGAAACTGCAAACAGACTGGCTTTAGAAAATATTTTAAGACCCTGCCTCACTTTATAAATATGTAAAATCCTCTGAATCCTTCTTTGCCTTTCAGCTCACCCAGAAAATGCTGCACCTCTGTTCCACTTTCAAGTTAAGGCTTCTCACCTGAAATCTGTCGGCTGAAAAGTTAAAGTATCTCCCATACTATGACACCATGGTTTCTTTGTTAAACAGGGGAGGATGTCTAGTGGAATTTTGTAAAAAGCTGTCGTAAATCTTGAGAAGGTGACCTGCCATCCCAAACTCTTCCCACAGAAGAGTAAAGGCCATCCTGAATGCACAGTTTATAGGCTAGTCTCATTATTGAATAATGATATTAAAATTAGGGCAAATTTTAATAGTGTCATAGGATCAGGTTGTATATGTTCGAGGTAGACATCTGTCTTCAAACTTTCAATAGTTAATTTATGTGATATGTTCCCCTCCATTATTTACGTTCCTTCTAGATACAGGAATGACTTCTGCAGAGTGAAATGGGGATGTCCCTTTATTTGACTGTGGAGGTTTTGGTTTCAATGCATTATTTGTGCTTGGATAGAGCTGCCTTACTTTGGCAGAAAGAAGCCTGTGTTTGTGTAAATAATATAAATTCTGACAGTTTATCCACTATGAGCAACAGTAAGAGTTGAAGGTAACACTAGAAGTCCACACAGAAGACACATAGCCACTCTTGGAGAACATTTTACCTGCAAGTAGAAGATATGGTATATACTAAATGAATCTGGGCTCAAGAACAGCAGCTATAGTCTTGCCACAATACTGAAAATTGAAAATTAATACAATTTGAATCAATTAGCTAGCATCTTATTAGCCAGCATCTTTCTTGAAGAAAAATATCCTACAACTCTTTAAGATGTTGATTTGTGCTGCACATGCGTATTATCTTCAGGGTTGCACATTGTATCTCTTATTGTTCTGCCAGAGAACAGGCAGATACATCTTTTGAGAAAAAACTAAAAAAAAAAAAAAAACAATGTCAGCATTTGAGGACCCAAAATCATACCAAATCATGACATTTATGGCGCCTCAACAAGTGCTGTCAACTCATATCTAAGGACAAGAGACCAAGAAAGAGTCTTCAATAAGAGAAAATCACACTAACTATAGCAGACATTGGTGTGGTTAATGAAGTCCTTCTAAAAGGCACTAGCTTCATCTGGAGTCCATTTTTAAGAGTGTAGCATTAAACCAGCCATGTTTTATCTTCCTCATAAAGGATTTAGGACACAACAGAAAGGCTTCCAGAGTGCCTGGTCCTTTAAATTGTGATACCTATTTAAACTGAAAGTAAAGTTTAAGGCCACAAATAAGACCTCAAACTATGCAATGTAAATTTTATTCCATGATTGTCCATGCTCACTTTGAACTAGTAAGATATAATGTATGTTAATTACAGTTGCATTTGGCACACCAGAAGAATTTGCTTTCTTTTCAGACTATGTTTTCTTTGAGCCCTAAATCTATAAGGATTGGGTTGCCCTTCATGCGTCACATCCCTTTGTTGGGAGATTTGCTTTGTTTGTGCATTTACTTCTCCTATTCTTTTAATTACCACTTAGGATGCAGGTAGGCGCCATTTAGTGCTGCCCTTCTTCTAAGTTCTCCATGCACTAATCTTTATATAGTATGTACACTTGGTGATCCACTACTTCCACTCGTGTCCATCACAGAAAAGCAAGCCTGCTACAAATAGGCAACAAACTCTGTCAGTCTAAAGTGCAGTCATTAATTAAGAAGATGCTATAGTGGCTCTGTTTTCACATTCCATGCAGTCTGCACTTTCTTTTTTGAGTGGTAGTGCATATGACATACATGGCTGATTGATAGTTTTGTTTTTGGGGATTCTTCATGGCAATGAGACACATAATCATGTTAGCAATTATACAAATATATTGTTCACTTCACTGAGCTGCAGATAAGTTATTTTTTCAGCTGTCTCTCTTTTTAGGTAATTGTGCGTGTGGAAACATTACTGCACGTTATGAATTGGACTAAAAATACTGGAGGTATGAAGAGCGATTGGTGAAGAGAGACAATGTCCAGCATATTAGTGGTCATTTCTGTGGATTTTTCAATTAACTCTGTGAATTAAATGACACTAGTTTAGTCTGGCTAGACAGGATTCTCAAATAAGAAGTGTGAAGTGAATAGAGGTGAAATTCTGCGCTGCAAAAGCTACACCCTCAGAGATTCTTGCTAAAACATCCAACCCAAATTTCTCCAGTCTGTGTGTTTTAAAGCACTGGGTTTCAGGGAGAGACTAAAAGTTACTGAACAAAGACAATAAAAAGCTAAAATTGCTGTTGTCCATCCAGGAGCTCAGTAGCACAAGTTAACTGTAGCTTAATAATTAATTTGCATGTTGTAATGAGCACTGAAACAGTGGAGACAGACAGACATAGACACACATAGACCACCGCAGCTAGTGGGTTCCACACATTTGAGAAGTGCCTCTGTCTGTTATGATATCTTTAAGTCATTTTAACTATTGTATCACTATATGACATAACAGTAGCAAAAAGAGTTTAGATAAGCACTGTGGTCTATTGAAATACAACGTGTTTACATACGCAGTCAGAAGATAGCTGTTGTGCAGTCTACTCCCTGATTTTACTGGTGTTGTTAATTCTGGTGTTTTGAGTGCTGAAATCTGCATCTCCTGTGGCTCTTCATTATTGGCTCTGTTAGGGTGTGACACACCATTTACTTCAAATGCATTTTCTGCAGTTCATGATTTCATATACAGTATGTAGATGTCAATTCTTTCAAGGTTACATTGATTCCTACACTATCACCGAAAATGTGAACAACAGAGAGTACACAGATAGATAGATAGATAGATAGATAGATACTTTACAGCACCTGTGACAATGTATTGTTCACATTTACCACTTATCCATTGATGCCATTGAATGCCAATGTATAATCTGTTACTACGGAAAGGTTTCCCCCATGCATCAGGTTTTGTTTATTTTTAAAATGTGCAATGTGGTTTCTGCACATGACACACATTTATATGTCTAATAGGAGATTTTGGGAGACTTTTCAACTGTAAACTTTTCATTCTTAAACAGAAACTTCCTCTCTGTCGGACCAGGTTAACGAGAGTACCTCTGATCTTTGCAGTTCATAATCACCGCCCCTACTTTGAGTGCCTCCTTCCTGAGGCTTTGGATTGGTTTAGAAATGTGACACTCAGTGAAGTGTCTAATTGTTCCCACCCAGTTTTAAGCAAAATTCACTCCTGATTGTCTTCAGACGTATACCACATACTATATCTCTGGCTTCAGTGCGAATAACTTGATGCATTCATTAAAAAAATGCATTTTTGTTTACCAGCCAAAATGCTTGATTTTTGGCTGCTGACTACTGTGTAACATCATTATCATTAACATGATTAATGTGAATGTTGTAGTCACATATTGAGCTTGACACTGTATTTTTCATCAAAATGGCACAGTAATTTGGTTTGCCAAAAATGTTGTTGTGGATTTCATTTGAAAATCAATTTAGGCATCAAAAATAGACTTAGAGTTCTTTAGTCATGTTCTGCAAAATTAAACAAGGTACTGTATATTGCTACAGTACCTTTCATGCATGCGGCCTTCAATGTTGTCTTACTTGGATGCAGTTCACAATTATTCCTATTTTACTTTTAATTTCCCAAATGTATTTAAAATTGGAAGGTTAATAAGTTTCATTACTTTCTTAATATTATTGTAATTCTGCCAGAGCTTTTTTTTGTTGTTTGTAAAGATCTCTCTGTGACACAGTGTTTCTCTGCCAGCAGTAAGTATGCCAGTTATGAGATAACACAAATATGTTTATGGAGTTATTTCAAATGCATTTTTTTTTTTTGAGATGTAAGAGAAGCAAAGTTGTTAGCAGTGGCACTGCTGGCACAGAAGTACAGCGTTTTATGTTCATGTGCCTGCATTCATTTGTTGTCTATGTGGGTTTTCATCAAATTTTCCTCCAGCATCCCCAAAGACGTGTGCATTAGGGTAAGGTGGCAATTCTGAATTGCACCAGTTATTGTGTTAATAGATAAGTGTCATGTCCTGTGCATTGTTGGTTCCCATCTTTTGCCCATTGCAACTAGGATAAGTACCAACACCATAAATTGGATTTAGCAGGTTTGAGAATGTTATCTTTTACATGGGATACATATTGAAGTTATTGTAGATGAGCCCTAAAACTGCATAAGTTGGTATTCTTCATGCAGCAGTTGTGTCCCAGTTTGGTGACCATCTGGGTCATTCCCTGTTTGCATTTTCTTCCCATGTTCACGTATGTTTGCTCTCACAATCTAAACATCTGAAGTCTGGTCCTTGTGTCAGGGTAAGGATATAACATTCAATAATGTGGTATCCTTTCCAAGGCAAGTTCAGTCTGCTTCTAATGGATTCACATGCTGTAGGTTGGATCAATCAGCATTAATGATGACTTGAAATGGGTGATAAAGCTCATTGTAACTTTTGTGCAACTCAACAGGCCCAAGTAGTAGAGGTAGCATTGTCAATTGTACGATGTCTGACCAACATGCAACATGTGAGTGGTCTCCAGTGCCATTATTAGCAAGAATGTATTAAAATACGAAACTTAATTTTACTTGATCAAAATCATAAATCAGCTTGATTGATGTAGACTGAGGCAATAATCCATCCATCCATCGTCACAACCCTCCTGTCCAGAGCAGGGTCATAAATCTCAGGTAATAATAAGCTGACAGTACAACTAGAAAATGTTGTGCAGTATGAAATAGTGTACATGTAAAAGCTGTTTAACTTGAGCATATTAATGGACAAAATGGGCCCATTGCAGTGTACCTGAGATAGCACAATACTAACAGTGGATCAAGACCAGACTACGTAGTATGGTACTAAGAGGAGATGATCCTCAGGTCCAAGTGCTGTCTCAATGAACAGTGGAACAAGATCAGTATCAAGTTTGACTAATACGCAGCTAGTCTTGGTGTTTCGTGTTTCTCCTTGGTTTGTTCAACTGGCTGTCTAATTGCCTGTTAATAGCAGCAATTAACGTCTCGCCCACTCTCAATTACTCGACATGCACCTACACATTTCTAATGATTTAATGGGACAGAACACAGGGAGAAAGTGTATCGTCATGTAAACTTATTAAAAATAATTGCAGTCTGTAAGCTATAATAGATTGGCTGTCATAATTGTAAACATTATTCACTTCAATCATATATGATGTACGATTGATCGTATGTTCAGATCTCTGAGGGGGACAACACCTGGCTCTTTTCATTTTTATATGTGATGTTCCTAGAGTTTAAGTGTTTGTGTGTGACATCCTTTTGTCCGTGGGAGTCTTAATCTGGTTTGGCGGTAACTCATTTCCCAATTATATAGCTAATATAGAAAAGTTGATACTTATCATTCAGTATGAATGATTCAGTCACCAAAGCATATAAAATATTTAGTCAGAGTCTGGACAGTTCTCATAAAGAATGTCTCATTGAAGCACAGACTTAACAGTAGAACACAAACGCTATACCTAATAAATAAGCAAGAAAGTTTGTCTCAATGTTAGTCACAACGCAGTCAACAAGTGAGAGGAAGAGTAAATATCCAAAGTCTACAGTTTTGGTAATTAATAAAAAATGTAAATGCATGAACATGATTAAAAAAATTAAGGAAAACATTAAAACAGTAAATTCTAATTTAATTCGGAAAAAAATTATATATTAAGACTATGAGAAATGTGGCAACACTGTCACATCATCCACACATAATCAAGGCTACTATTCTAACTGGAATCGAGAAGGTAGAGGACGTTTTCATTCCACATATACCTATGATTTCCAAGGAACTCCCTTTCAAATGCAAACGACTTCAATTTCCTATCCATCTTGCATTTGCGATGTTCATAAATAAAGCAAAAGGACAATCACTTAAAGTTACTGGAGTTTACCTCAAAGAACTGTGCTTTTCACACAGCAAACTTTAAACTTTAAAATTTAAACTATACATCATCTGTTCCACAGTAGGATAAGGATAGAATTTAAACATGCTTTCTCCTAATGGCAAATCGAAAATCGTTATACATCATGAGTCATTCTAAATGATTAGTAGCAACTATAATCTGTTAATAGTTAATAATAGCAGTTTGAGTTTTGAACTATATTCGAATAATAAATTAATTGGCAAATAATAAATCGAAACTGTTTCTCTTTTTTTCAACCAACAGCCATGCATCCCCGCTAGTAATACATATTGTGAGAGATCTCATATCAGATCTGGAGGACACCTGCAAAGATACCTCCATTACACTTCAAAGACATACAGTTTGGAAGAAACTGGCGGCATCCTTCAATGAACCCTTTGCAAAATGACAGCCAAGCAATTTCCTAATCAGGGACACCGACTATACATCTTTTTATTGAAGATTAATGGCTAAATGTATGTGGATGTGGGCAATACTGTGGCACAGGGGTAGTAATGCTGCCTCGTAGTACGGAGTGGAGTTTGCATGATGTCCCGATGTGTGCTTGGATTTGCTCCGGTCTCCTCCTACTGTCCAATGATATGCAGTTTAGGTGGATTGATAATGCTAAACTGACCCTAGGATGGGTGTGTGTTTGGTGTGTGTGTGTGTGTGTGTTCACCACCCTGTGATGGACTGGCACCCTGTCCAGGGATTGTTCCTTGTGCCCTGTGCTTGCTGGGACAGGCTCAAGTGCCCCCATGACCCTGCTCAGGATTAATTTGGCTTAGAAAGGGTATGGTAGGTGGGTTGACATTTATTTTTTCTTTTACTGTATATCTTACATTACACAATAAAATATTTTCAAGCACTGCTTGTCTTTTTATGTGACATTGTGTTGAAAATATTTGAATCAGTATCATGCTATTCTTAAGTCCAAATATAAAATAAAGCTTAAATATTTTAACAGCATATTTGTGCTTATCCATATCTGTAACAGTCTGGCAGTCTGGAGTGTGGAATTCATCTTGTAACCTTACCACTGTAATAAACCCGTTAAGCCCGCGCACAGGGTGGTCTAAGTTGGAACGCAATTTTGTTCTCTTTCTCTAATTCCCCGAAGCACACGGTAACTGCACTTAGTCTTGGTCCATTGCTAGTCCACATTTCTGGGGCACAATGCAACAGCACTAAACCCAAAAATTAGTCTTGTCACTGTCAATATGTGCTAAAAGTACTAAAACCAGATTAGCACTGGAACACCCCCAGCTGATAGCACACTGCAACTGACTCAGTATGTCTTTCCTGCCAAAATCAATGCTGTAATTTAGGAAGGACCACTAGTCTTACCGTAACTACACAAGACCAATCACCAACAGTTATAGAGATCTTTATCAGTCACCCAAGCACACAGTTTCTTTTTTGTTCTGAAGAACTAGGGTGTTGTACTGTGTTAGCCATTATGAATGTAGAGAAAAGTCAAACAAAATGACAGCTTTTATTGGCTAACCAAAAAGATTACAATATTTTTTGTTCTGATAAATTGTCACCTAGCATCAAAGCCCATCAAAGAGTTTTGTCTTCAAGCAATATAAGCAGTGAATAGCTGGGACGTTTTGTTCTTCTTTAGCGAAGAGGGTGTCAAATTACATGTTTTGCACTGCAAATGTATTTTACATTACTGTAAGAGAGATTTCTTTTCTAAACTCTCTATATATGCTTTTCAATTTGTCTCATGTTAGTTATTTACCTGTTACTACATTTTCACTAAAAAAAATACAGTGTATATACCATGATTTTCTGCTTTTCTAAATTGTCTTAGGTTCTAATCTACAGGTCATGTGTTTTTATCAATTTTCTTCCCAAATGGGGTTTAAGTGATGAGGTATCCATTTTAGTTATCACTTCGTTGATTCTAAACTATTCAGAGAGTGTTATTGTTATTTCACATCTTGGCTTGCCACCATCTTAGTTTTCTGTGGATGCTGCCATTTTGAGTTAGGGTTTCATGCACCATTGCTAGTTTTGTTGCTAGCGTGTAACAACTGGAAGTTGAACCTTTGCAACATTATAATGATTAGTGTTGCACACTTCCTGGTTTTTCCCAGATTCTGCATAATTCACAAAAGGATATTTTTGCAAATGGCTTAGAATTAACATGTGTTTTCTCGACTTGTTTCCGATTAGTGTTTTGGGCATTGCTCTCCTGTTAATTTTGACCCCTATAAGTTATTTAGGCTTTGCTTTTGGAACATCAATCTCCCACATCATGTCCCTATTGTGTTTCTGCCTTTTTCCATTCCTTTCAGAACAGTAACCTGTTTCTTTCCACATTCCTAAGATGTCCATTTTAGGCTGGCTGAAGACCTTTGACTGACCTGGTATGTTTATGTGTGAAACGGTGCATAAGAATGCTCTGTAATTATCTGATACCTTCTCATGGATGTGTTATGTCTAGCCCAAAGCCTAATATGTTAGATGGATTTGGACTATGTCAAGGGTTAAAAGCAAGAGATTAAAAGTACCAAAACCAAACTGTATGTAAAAAAATGCAAAAATTGAATCAGACTAAATTCTACATGGTCTAAACCCCAAATGGTGTAATTAATTCCTACCTTGTTTCCAATACAGTCAATACTGTCAAGAAAAGCTTTTGTTTCCTGAAATCCCATAGTTTACACCTTGCATTAAAGCTTTATTTGAGCCATAGGTAAGTCTCCTCCAAGAAACAAATAGCTCTATGGCTAGGCTGGAGCCCTGGTGGTTCCAAACTTATTCCATTTGTATTGAGTTCACTATGGACCTGGGAACACTCAAAGCATTAGAAATGGTTTAATATCCTTGTCCTGATCTACAATTTACTCTACAGACAGTCGCTTGGACTTCATGGCTTGGTTTTTGTGCTGACATGCAGTGTAACTCGTAGGACCTTATATACATTGGTGTGTGTCTCCTATAAGCGTGCCTACAAGTCCAGCTCAAAGGCAAAGCTCCTGAAAATAAATCATTTCTTTAGATGCTGCCATTCTGCATAAGTCAATATCTATGGTTGTGACTTCTGTCAAATGCCAATGTACAGGGTGATTCAAAAAGATTCATCTTCACTAATTTGTAAATGATTACAGAACAATTCAGTAAATTGTAAATGGTTTAGGTGAGCATAAGGTTTATTTATTATATGACCTCCTCCAGCTGTATGGACACCATCAATGCGATAGTCAAATTCATCCCATACTCGATTGAGCATGTCGGGTGTCTTTCTCCTTCAATGCAATTTTGGAGATCATCCAGTGTTGTTGGGAGTGGTGGCACATAAACAGAATCCTTAATGTACCCTCACAAAATAAAAGTCTGATGATCTTGGCAGCCAGAAGTGGAGTGCCAAATCGTAGAGCTCCTTTACGGCCAATTCAGTGATGAGGATCACCATCTCCTCGCATACGGAAGTTAATCATCTTGTGGTGACGGTCAGAAACTCCATGACCTCCTCTTTCAATTGGTATGTGAGAATCATCCTGGTACTGACAAGGTGAACCAGCAATGCAGTCAATAGGTATGGTAGCCCAGTATTGATAGTAATATATATAAATGAAAGACCTGTGTGTGTGTGTGTGTGTGTGTGTGTGTGTGTGTGTGTGTGTTTGTGTGTGTGTGTATGGAGCAGTCCGCTCTGCCCACGCTCAACCACAACCACTAGATGGTGCATGTATGCACTTTTACTTTTTTTTGGCACATGCATGTACCTCACTTCCCACTACGAAAGACCTGTGTGCAGCAAATGGTGCCGCACAACAACAACAACGTGCTAATGACAGAGATGAAGAGACACAACACTGAAACGAAGCAGACACAGCGGCTCAACAACATGCAAGTGAAACACCTCTGTAATGGAGTGCAAGGCTTGAAGCTGTCACTAAAAATATTATCTGGAGGCATTTTCTCATTACAAAGATTAATATGACAATGATACGGTTAAGATCATACACTGGTATCACTAGTGTCTTTTTACAAAAGCCAGTGGGGCAGCAGGCATAGGTTTGGTCCATGTTCTCTGCCCCGGGTAACTCTTAAGAGTTAGTTGATGCCTCTCCAAGTTCACGAATATAGTAAAATGGCTAGGGAGTCTTCGGGTTGTTTTTTGTCCTGAAGACCACACTCAACTAGATTAAGTCCTAATCAGTAAATGTGAAGTCTGCTTCCAGAGAGGGAAAAACCATTCACAGTTCTGTCTCTTTAGTTTGCCTTCTTAGGCACAGGAACATCTTTCATCTTGATTATTTGTGGAGAGCTGTATGACATCTGTCACCACTAAAGGCTTCTTACTGTGATCTACGATTTACAATCCACCTGAACTTAAGGTTTTTATTTCAGGATCAATTACAATTTCTTTGCAGTTTGTTTGCCCACTCGGCACAAACAAGTGTCATCACCACATCAATGGGCCACAGTTCCTGTCACATCAGTTCCTTTAATTTATTTCCACAGCAGGATTAAGACATGTTAAATACCCAAAAGCAAATGTTGTTATACAGTGCCTTAATCAAATTTTAAGAAAGGCTTTCATACAGAGTTAATCTAGGGCTTCTCTTTTAAATAGGACCTCCTAAGACTCTTCCCCACTAAGTGATCCAGAACACTGCTGTAGGTGTCCTCCCAGCTTCTCTACAACAACAACATTTATTTATATAGAACATTTTAATTAAACAATGTAGCTCAAAGTGTTTTACAAGATGAAATAAAAAGGAAGTTAATATAAAACATAAACAAGATTAGGCAATAATATTATACAGTATGTAACAAAGAAAAAGGTAAGGTCGGATGGCCAGGAGGACAGAAAAAAAAAAAACTCCAGGTAGGCTGGAGAAAAAAACAAAATCTGCAGGGGTTCCAAGGCCAAAAGACCACCCACCCCCCCAATGGGCATTCTACCTAACATAGATGTTCTAAATTAGTCCTCATAGTTTTCAGGCTTCACATGGAAAAATTTGATGATGATGGTCATGTGGACACCCGCCATTCAAAAGTAAATGCAAGGGGCTGGATTGCACCTTGATCAGGTGGTTGTGGCACAGATCACCACTACAGAAGAACCGGAAAAGACGGCAGAGAATTGTACAGATTAATACAGAATTGCAGAACCCAACTCAATGCCCATATAGTATAACAGGGATATAACTAAATTGCAGCTATGGAAAAGCCATGTTAAAATAATGTGTTTATAGCAGTTTTTTTTTAAAAATAAAGCCAGGAGAATTTCTATTGATAAAGGATTCCAGATTTTAGGTGCATAACAGCAAAAGGCTGTCTCAACACTTCTTTCGAGGTTGGCTGTTGGAATTATAAGCAGAACTTCATTTAAAGATCTGAGGTTATGTTTGGAGTGTAACTGGGCAGGCATTCCAAAATGCTTGTGCTGGAGCTGCAGCTTCCTTTGGACACACTGGGGCCTCACTGCATGACCAAAAGTTACTTTACCCTTATAGCCCTCTGTTAAAAACATACAAGCCCAAAAATAGAATGGGCTTAGTCCATAGATACAGATGCATGATTGGCTAAGTAGAGGAAAAAGTTAAAGAAAGTTTTGATGGATGAAGACAAAGATACATTAAACCCCCATTTAGGTGTGCCTCAGATATCAGACTTTCTTGTTCTAATTCTAGGCTCAATGCAATAGATAGATAGATAGATAGATAGATAGATAGATAGATAGATAGATAGATAGATAGATAGATAGATAGAGATTTAATTTCAATACAGGTTAAGCAGGGGATACCCTCAAAACAAAGATACATTAAACCCACATTTAGGTGTGCCTCGGATATCAGACTTTCTTGTTCTAATTCTAGGCTCAATGCAATAGATAGACAGATAGATAGATAGGTAGTGTGGCAGACGACAGGGGACCTTGCCCCACCGGGACACCTGTAGAAGGGAAGAACCAGGAGAGGGGCAATATCTTCCCCGGGGTGCAAGAGGGCAGCCCCCCTGGATTACATCAGGGCCACCGCCACGGGGCGCCTGGACGATCCCGGAGCCCTGGATGACAGTACTTCCACCACACCAGGAAGTGCTGCCGGAAGAGGAACCATATGCACCTGGAGCACATCCGGGTGCAACATAAAAGGGGCTGCCTCCATTCAGGGAGACGGAGTTGGGTGGAAGAGGACGGAGCTTGCGAGAGAGGAGTGAAGGCAGGAGAAGAAAAGAGAAAGGAACGTTTATGCTAGAGAAAAGTTGAAGGTGGCATGTCAGCTTCTCCATACAAGCTTCCAGTCACTTACCCATATCTCATAACATGACTTGTCACTTTTTCCATTGTTGGTGGATGGGACAGAAAGATCTCAGGTCTTATTGTTCCACTTCCATTTCCCCATAATGTTTTAAAGTCACCTTAACATAGAAGGCTTTTCCCCAGTCTAAGGGATATGTCAGCTAATTCAAAATCACTGCTGCCCGTTGTTCTGTCTAGGTGAAAATAGCCAGCCCATTGAAGAACTGTAAGACTACATTTTGTACATTGTTGGACTTTTTATGGGAGTGAGAAATGTGATGCAGGGGAGTGCATTAGTTAGGATTTTGGAGTAGAAAATCATCTGATGACTTCCATTATTATCAAGACCTAATGTGAAAGTATACTGCTCTACATTATCACAGTAGTAGTACTTTTGATATTGCTATTGTTTAATCAGCATTCCTCTGAATGTAGAGAGGCTACTTGTTACTAATTATTGGATGATTTAAACTGTCTAAAACATAAATAATTACAAGTTACAATACATTAAATAGGACATAGATAGACAGACGGACGGACAGACAGACAGACAGACAGACAGACAGACAGACAGACAGACAGACAGACAGTGTAAGGGATTTGAATAATTTTCATCTAATAATGTAGGAAAAATTTTGTATCGATATTTGAACCCTTACAATAGATAATTAGAAAATTCGATTAGTGTGACAAATGTCAATACAGTGTACTAGTCATTTATTATAATAATTCTGCTTGGTCAGAACTGTGACCTAACAGTGGTCAGGCCAGATGCTGAGTGTTACAATGAATGACTTAATCCTCTGCACTGGACAATAAGCTACAGTCGCTCTTGTTCAATGCATGGTGGTGACATCACAGCACCTCTCCACAGAACAAGATTCAGCGTTACTCCTTTTAAAATATAATCATTGAGTTAAAGATAAATCACCAAGGCTTTGACTAATTCTCTGTTTTCTTTACTCCTGCATTAATGGTTTATTGAAAATAATCTCTTTTAGTCTTTTCAGGCCCACTTAATTAAAATCAGACATTCCAGATATACTTTCAGGGTCTAGAGAATATTTCTACTTATGCTGACCTTTTAAGTCTTAAATCTAAAAAGCAATAGATGAAATAACTGCCGTCTATTAAAAGTGTGTACTTACTTTATTCTGGTGAATATCTCTTTGCCTGGTCTGTCTGTTATCTATCATTTTTAATCTGTCCTCCTTTTTGGCTCACTACCAGATTAACATCTTTTTCTCATAATCATATTTGTAAAATAATAATGCTGGTAATCACACATCTTGACACAATGTCTAGTGATTTGATCTTCAGCTGCTTTCCCCGTGTTTAGTCTTAATATGTTCAAAAATGTGTATTTTTTGTTTTTATGCTGTGATGGCAGTCAACTTCTGCACTGCACAGTATCCACCATACATTATATAAAATAAAATATATTTATTTTTAAACAAATGCATATAGTTCTCACTTAGGTCCAGAAAATGCAAAAAATTCCACATTTTGTTTTCATACACCTCTATCTTTCTTTCTCTCGCTCCCTGTGATACATCCTACATTTCCTACTGTCTCATAAATTAAAGAACTGTCATCCCACTTCCACTAACCTCTGAGCCTGATAAAGTTATACCCCATCCCAAGGTGACCTTTAAGGTTACAGATAACACCAGAAAGCCAGATCCTGGTTGAGACAGCTATCTCATGTTGGCCTTAGCACCTATTACATTCTCAAATGCTGGAGCTCAAAATCAATATATGTATAATGTAGGCCCACTAGCAAAGCCCCTGTGCTACCAGTCCCACATTTTAGACAAGCAAAACTGAAAAAGCTTTTCCTTGAATTGAGCATTCAACCCTGTAATGGAAGGCAAGGGTGGACTACCAATCTGGTTGGGGTGTATGGATCGTTACCTGCCAGAAGGCTCATACAGTGCATGGTCATGGAAGACTGTCTACCAGGACTTTATGCCCCCTCACTGTGCAAGATGGTAGTCGTCCTTTGCTGAAAAACCTATGCTCATACCTGTGGGGCAACCTAGGTGTAGGGAGCTCGCTGGGCAACCCTGCGGGGTACTGTGGGTGCCACAGGAGGGACCTGCTAAGAACAGGTATCCCTTCCCCTTTCACCTGACCCAGAAGGGCTTCCTCCCTACAATGCTGTTGCACAGAAAGTCCTCCTGGATCTGGCATAAAGCGAGCCACCTCACTTCACTCTGGAAGTTGGAATATGGTATGGAGGAAGAGAAAGACGAAAAGAAAGAATTGAAAGTGTGTTGATTTAGATGTAGGTACTTTGTTAAATAAAAAAAATGTTTTTTTTTTCACCTGGGACCAGTGTAGTGCAATTGTGACTGGGATTTAAGGATCTGTGATGCCCCCAACAGGCCACAACCTGGAAGGGTGCAACAATGCCCTCAGAAAGTAGTACGTATAGAAACTGCTGCTTCACTTGTGCCGACATCAACTGTACAATTTTATGTTTTCTAAGAACATCAATGCAAAACTGTGAAAGCACTAACAAGCCATATAATATAATATGAAGTTTTGTTATCGACAATGAATGGCCTCTCATATGAAACTAGTTGGAATTAAAATCTGCAGGCACTCTGACCCTCCAACACAGTAACTGCTTGAAGCCTTCTGGTTCAGTTTCTCAGCAGTTTTTTTTTTAACTTATTAAATAATTCCTTAGATGTGTGACTCTTTTCTTTGCTATGGAACTAATATTTGCCTTTAATATTGTATAAAATGTTATTTCAGGTTTTAAATATCCACTCATGTCCATTGCTGACAAAGCCTCAGCCTTATCTGGCTCTTTGTCTCCATACTCACTTTTATCACCTCAGTCAGCTTTTCTCTCAACACCACCTTCTGCTAAGTAAGAGTGGTCACTCAGTTTCTGAAGTTCTGCCAACAGTACCTGGTGAGGCCTCTGGAAAGAAAAACCTTGAAGTCATGCTGAGGTGACCCCAGGGTTGCTTTAATTCAGGCATTACAGTGCTAAAGGAGAAAGGCCAGTCGGTGTGTTTTCCTGCTCTAATGTGTTTTAGGCGATTCTCCTTTGCAGAGACCTGGTAAATCTCAGTCTATGGTTGTCTCTTTGGAATTTTTAGATTATTTTTCATGTCTGTGTGGGTTACATTGATCAGAGAGTTAAAGATGGTCTTTGTCAGGATCTCATCAAATATCATCGAGTATTATGCTATTTAAAATTTTCAGTTATTGTTATGATTTATAGCATTGTTTTAAATTTTTTGCCATCATTTTGTTGTCATTTTGATTCATGTTTTGGCTATTATTTTTTACATTGTTTGAGCATTGATGCCTATTAGTTGTCATGTGGCCTAAAAGGTACACGGTATGTGACATCACCACGTTGCCATTTTAAAAAAGGTTGGCGCACACAAACTAGTGTCTGAACTTTGGACGAAACGAATGATTTTGAAACTAGATGTGAAAGATGCCCGGACACAGACAGATGCTGAGACAGCCAGATGTCCAAAACACACACGTTTTATTAACTTCTTCTTCTGCACAGCATACACAGTGCACAAACCCCAATAATGCTCACAGTCCTTTCTTAAATCTTCTTCTTCTATTGCTGCCTCTACTCTACTCCTCACAAGTTTCGTCCGCTTCCACCCGACTCCAGCTCTCTGTATGGAGTGAGGTGGCCCATTTTATAGGGCACCTGGAAGTGCTCACTTCCGGGTGTGGTGAAAGTGCTGCCCGTGAATCCAGCTCCTCTTCAGGCAGCACTTTCGGGTGTGGCAGAAGTGCTGCAGATCTTGTTTCCAGAGCTCATTCTCATGTTCCAGGGGTATAAATTGCCCTTCTCCTGGTCCCCTGCTCCTCCAGATCTGCCAGTAGGGCACAATCTCCGGCCATCCATCACACTGGACATTCCCAGAAAGAAAGAAAGAAAGAGAGAGAGAGAGAGAGAGAGAGAGAGAGAGAGAGAGAGAGAGAAAGAAAGAAAGAAAGAAAGAAAGAAAGAAAGAAAGAAAGAAAGAAAGAAAGAAAGAAAGAAAGAAAGAAAGATATTAGAGCTTGGTCAGGGTAACAACAATATCTTGACCTATGAATTCAAGTCTTGCTTAATGTTCTGGTCTTGATTATAAGATCTTCTGGATATCATGGACAACCTTTTCCCCTCTCAAGCCCACTCTTCCTGATTATCCCTAATATACTAAATGAAATTGTCTGTTGTAAAAATCAAACTCAAGTGTCTTTGGACCTGCCATTTTACAAAAGCAAACTTAACAACCCTCTTTGTGAGTGGTGTGAATGTATAAGTGTGTATGCCCAGCAATCGCCTGGTGTCTCCTTCAGGGATGGTTCAGCTGTGTGCCAACATGGGTTCAGCCTCTCAGCAACCTGGGAATGGTTCACAAAATGGATAGACATGTGACACCTTCATAAAATAAAGGTAAGTTCTTTTTAATTAATGTCTGAAACTAAAACATTAAAGAGCTGTCGTGGTTGCCACTGTTGAATTCAGAGCCAATTTTTGTACAATTTGTGAAACACTGTAAAGTGTGACGACCATTAATGGTTTTTAATGACAACATGGTACTTTCAGAAAAAATATTTACTGTGAAGACACATTCTTGGGAAGCATTGTCAAAGTCTCATAAATAAGGTTTTTGCAGGGTGTACTTGTGATCTTTGAGAACGGCTTTTCATCTGTAACAAAAAAAAGGATGTTCATTTTCCTGCTTAGCACTTTATTTTATTTGTAGGATCCTGGGAGACTAATTCTATAGTGTTGTTATTTGCTTTTGCAGTTTCAGGTTATGTCAATAGGAGTTGTTGTTATATTATTTTAATGTAGTTTAACTCAGGAGGTGAAAGAGAAAGGGTTTAATAAATGTGCGTGTGCAGACACCTTGTGTGATATGTTTGCATAACAAACTCAGAGAAGTATGGAGCATCTGTCCAATAAAACATAACAGCACTGAAAGTATTACCATAAGTCACCTTGGAAAAAGGTGTCTACCAGAAAATACTGAAAAATACTATAAGTAATATCTTCAAAGCAATAAACCATTGACAGAGTCTTGTCACCACTGTCCTGATGAGGCATTGACTGTTCTGGCAGAATGGGAAATGGCAAAACTGGTTCCAGGGATCTTCAGAGCTACACATAAGAAAACAAAATAAGGACTTAGAGATAGTCCGATTCTGCCCAGTTCCTGATGGCTAATGGAGAAGACCAGCACATGCTAAACTAAATATGGTCTGTGGCCTCATCTCCTCTCCTCTGAAGTTGTTATGATCTCTGTGAAGACACAAAATAATGTGACAACTGACAGGGAAAAAGGGACAGGAGATGAAGTCAAAAACTTGTTTTTTTTTTTACATCATTCTTAGCTTCAATTTGAGGCATCAATGGCAGTAATGCAACTTCTCTCAGTTACAAAAACAACTTGGATTTTAATCAAGAGCACTGAGAGAATGGTAACTTGTACTTGATCAAAATAAATGAAGACTGCAATTATCTGTGTACTGCTCCATATGAAAGAACAAATTAATAAGGGGCCCAATCATTATTTTTGTTGCCTTTAAATAGATAGATAGATAGATAGATAGATAGATAGATAGATAGATAGATAGATAGATAGATAGATAGATAGATAGATAGATAGATAGATAGATAGATAAACCCTGAAATTAAACACACACATATTTACAGTATATATAAGCCAATGTTTAATATGTTTAATTTCAGTGTTTTCTGGACACCAGGTGATTCCGTATTCCTTCATATTGACCACACCATATTTTCATATTTGCCAGTATGAACTCTTAGTGTGGATCAGTTTCTTTATCTCATCAAACTGGTAATAAAAGTTCATATTCTATCTGGTCTGATGCACCTTTTCGCACAAAAATGCTAGAATGAACAAAAGAAAAGCAAACAGATTAACAATAGTAAATGTTTAAAAAATGAGGATGAAGACAATAATGTTTTGACTTCCATCTTGTCATCTGCATGATGATATGGCTGAAACCAATCCAACAGTGTTATCTTGTTAAAGAGCAGGGCTTCCTCACAGAGCACACAGTAGGAACTGAGTGAGCCACAAAATTTCATGAGTGGTTCAAGAGAGAAGGTAATTGAAATGAGATAAGCAAGACTAATTACTGGGGTTAGCAGGTATGAGTATCATATGCAAAATGATTTAAAACAAAGGCACATATCTAATTACAAGAATGTTTTATTTAAAAAGATGCTGCCTAGCTAAACTGCTTATTTTTTTATTTCATTTATTTACATTTCCATGCTTGGCTCATTACAGGATCTGCCCTAGAGAGAAGAAAAAGAAATAGGAGAGAATAGAAATAAACAACAAAGAGGTAACTGGGATGAGTTAAAACTTGTAAAGGGAAACAATAAAAAAACATCTGCCGAGCAGAAAGCTACGCCAAGGCAGGTCTTGAATTTTCCATTTATCCTCCAGCATTTGCCTTAGCTGCACTGTGACACTTCTTGTCCATTCCTTGCATTTTTTCATTTATGATTTAATCTGTTCTCCATGTCTGTATTGCAATGTAAATTAAATTGGGTGTTTTTATTCAGAGCTCTCCAAAAATTCCAAAAATTACTACAGGACACTGAACTCATCATTGTGCAGTAAGTTTGGTGATGTGGACTAACAGTTAAGGAGCGAGGCTCTGGAGCACACGTAATAATGAGCAAGTCATGTCTTACACTAAATGAAGCTATAGGTCTTATATCATCATAATTAAATTAATAAAAATTCCATTTATACGTTCACAGTGCAATGATGATCCTCACTCTTTTTTGCATCTTTTCTCACAATTGCAAGTATTAAAACATATCCAGCAACATATTATAGCACCATATTTAACCAGAGAGGTTAATCCCAGTTGACTGAAATCTTTGGAGACCATTCATCTACGTTTCACATTCCAGACTTCCTGTTCAACAACATTGACACTGCACAGCGGTCTGCTGCTTTGTGAAACCCAAGTCTAGAAATGTTCTTCTCACCCGATAAAAACACTAGGATAAACTTTGGACTAAAAAACATAATGTACAATATCAGATATATCTGACAAATCAGGGTGAGAGTGCTGAATTAATTAACTTGTCTAATTAACAGTAGAAACTGGATTCTAATGTGGAGTCATTTGGAGACTACTGCAACTACTGTGCCCCTAGGACTGAGATTAGAGACCCCTGATTGAAAGTCAAAAGTCTTAAAATTAAATAAATCAAACCTTAAGTGATAACAGGTTTTATTTTATCATTATTTATGCAATAAAATTAAGCCAGCATTGAAGGATCAATGTGTGCAAAATTAAGTGCACTCTTACTACTTCCCTATCAGAAATTAGAGTGTGGTGATGGTATTCTTAAATTTGGCATTTACTTTTAATTATCTTACACCAGTTAACAAAGAGGGAACGTGTTATCAAATTTTAAATCCTCCTCTGGGCTTCAAATATAAATGCTTTAATGACGGAAGGAGAAAATATTGATCATGAACCTGCTTGGCTAGCTGAGAAGAGAAAATCCTTTACTTCTGCCTATGCATACTGCTCTGCAGACCTATTACCAATAACACTTATCCAGAAAGCAGACATCCAGAGGTTTAGAAGGCTTGACACAAACGTCAGGAGTCACTTGCAGGATGAGATGTTATTGTTAATTACACCCTTCACAAGATAAACATATATCTCCACTCTAACTAATGTATAAAAATAAACATGAACATGACTTATACAGTTATATTTTCAGATAATGAATGTAGTTACTGTGATGCTGCCTATTACAGAAGTTGTCAGGATCAAGTTTATCTGAGTTACATGTTTTGAGGGTATCCCCTGCTTAACCTGTATTGAAATAAAATCTCTATCTATCTATCTATCTATCTATCTATCTATCTATCTATCTATCTATCTATCTATCTATCTATCTATCTATCTATCTATCTATCTATCTATCTATCTATCTATCTATCTCTTGAAACATTACTGTTTAATGAACAGTCTGTTGTGATAATTTATGCAGCACTGCTAACATGTAGCTTCACCTTCTTTAAATGGAAGAACTTTCCTACAACAATACCTCAGAAACATATTTTATTTAGAATTGGAAAAAAATTACCTTACAAGAAACAGATTCAGTGTTTTTAAAATTGCCAAGTCTTACTCGCAAGTGAACATACTGCATCAAGTGAGGTGATTTTTTTTTCTTATTTTCTTCAGTAAATGACAGTTACTTTATACACTACAATGCAGTCATAAATATCTAGCCTCTGCCAGAGATTTTCAGTATGGTAACAGAGAAAGCCACATTAAAAAGTCACCTTTCCAGGCGGATAATTAAAAGGCAGGCAGGGCACAGATCTAAATGTCTGCTAATACATCGTGCTGAGTCTTGGCTCATCCATAGCTCGCTTATAATTTATTGCTCCTGCACAAGCTATTAGTCTGTATAAAATGGGGTCAAAACAGCCAGCACAGCTATCTATAAAAGGACAGGTGATTCATCAGCACTTTTAAAAGAAAATAACATAAAACCACAGTCAGTACAGGCAATGGTCAATGAGAAAAGCTTCTTGATGTGCCCATACTTAGTAAATGGTGAATAAATGAATAACAATGAATAAACATTCAATAAGAAACGATCTATGCAATATCAAAATGTAGCTATCCAATCAGGTTTCAGCTACATTTTGCATTTGCAGATCTGGGAAAAGTATTTGAAAATGTGCTGCGAGAGGTGGTGAGGTAGGCATTCAAAAAGTTAGGTATGGAGAAGTGGTTAGCATCTGCATTGATGTTAATATGTGAGGAACTATGAACAGTGGTCAGGACAGTAGATGGACACAGTGAAAGGTCTGAGGTGAAGGAATCCTATTGCTTTTCATGATAGTGATGGGGACGGTGACTCGAGAAATGCATGAAAGACTGCCATGGGAGCTCTTACCTGTATATGCTGATGATCACATATTGATGGCAAGAGCTCAAGTGGAGTTGAAAGAAAAAATATTGAGATAGAAAGCTAGCTTGGAAGAACAAGATCTTAAAGGTAAGTGTAGGAAACACTAAGTTTATCATTGGAGACAAAGGTTCAGGAAGTGTGCAATAGGAGGGTACGTATCCATTCAGCGTGTGTGCAGTAGAGATGCTGGGAAAAACCCACCCAATGCACAGTTTGTCAGATGTGGGTGCATAAAAGATGTAGAGGTGCATAGGGAAGTTTACAGCCAGTGACTTCATCCTTTGTTTATAGGAAGTATATGAGAGTGGTGTTGAATGCTAACACTGCTTAGCAAAGTCTTCCGTAAAAGTGCACAACATTAATACTCTAATAACCAATCTTAAAGCGCGTAACAAATCTAGGCAGTGCGGCATAAACACTAATAATTTAATTACAATTACTATTTTAGATGATCAACGTATTAAAACTATAAAAACAGATTATAGATTAAATAAAAAATACACACAGAGCGTAGCTAACAAAAATAACTGTTCCAAACATCAATAACGCACATAGAATTCAGCTCTGCTCCTCCGAAACATTAAATATGGCACTATTAAATGTTAGAGCATTAACTAACAAGACATTTTTTATCAACGATCTTATTAGTGATAGAAAAATTGATTTTATTGCACTAAGTGAAACGTGGATTGACGCTGATGACCCAGACGCTGTTATTTCACGAACACAATGTCTTACTTGTGTTTCTAATTGGATGAATAGTAATTTTCTCAAGCTAAATAAAGAAAAAACAGAAATTTTAGTGACTGGCAATAATGGAGACAATGAGATTATTAGAAATAAACTTGATGCATTAGGATTAAAAGTCAAGACGGAGGTAAAGAACTTAGGGGTAACTGTTGACTGTAACCTGAATTTTAAATCGCATATTCATCAGACCACTAGGACAGCATTTTTTCACTTAAGAAACATAGCAAAAGTTGGACCTCTTATATCATTGAAAGATGCTGATAAATTAGTTCACGCTTTTGTTTTCAGTCGTCTAGATTACTGTAACGCACTCCTCTCAGGACTACCCAAAAAAGACATAAATTGTTTGCAACTAGTGCAGAATGCAGCTGCTAGAATCCTAACTAGGAAAAGAAAATCCAAGCACATTTCTCCAGTTTTGATGTCACTACACTGGTTACCTTTGTCATTCAGGATTGACTTTAAAATTCTGCTTATGGTTTACAAAGCCTTAAATAATCTCGCCCCATCTTATATATCGGAATGTCTGACATCCTATATTCCAAATCGTAACCTCAGATCCTCAAATGAGTGTCTGCTTAGAATTCCAAGAGCAAAACTTGAAAGAAGTGGTGAGGTGGCCTTCTGCTGTTATGCACCTAAAATCTGGAATAGCCTGCCAGCAGGAATTTGCCAGGCTAATACAGTGGAGCACTTCAAAAAACTGCTGAAAACACATTACTGTAATATGGCTTTCTGATAACTTCACCTTCATTTAATTCTGATACTCTGTATATTCAATTCATTATAATAACTATTCATGGTGGCTCTAAAATCTGTATTAACCCCTACTCTCTATTATTGTTTCATTTCCCGGTTTTCTGTGGTGGCGACCTGCGCTACCACCGCCTAATCAAAGCATCATGATGTTCCTACATTGATGGATTAAAAGCCAGAAGTCTACATGACCATCATCATCAAGTCCTTCCATGAGAACCCTAAATACAAAGTGGACTGTTTCATTTATGTTAGGTAGAATGCTCAGAGGGGACTGGGTGGTCTCGTGGCCTGGAACCCTACAGATTTTATTTTTTCTCTCCAGCTGTCTGGAGTTTTTTTTTTTTTTTTTTTTCTGTCCTCCCTGGCCATCGGACCTTACTTTTATTATATGTTAATTAGTGTTCCCTTATTTTAATTCTTATTTATTTTGTCTTTTTTCTCTTTCTTCATTATGTAAAGCACTTTGAGCTACATTATTTGTATGAAAATGTGTTATATAAATAAATGCTGTTGTTGTTGTTGAATGCTTATGTATTAAGTGTAAAATTTAGATATCAACAATGGAGTTGTTTAGGACAAAGCAGTGGAGTTCTGCTGTTAGGTACCATGTTGATTGCAGATGGAGGATAAGGCATAGCAGTGATGGCATAGGTGAGGGATGTGTGAAAGAAATTCTGGAATCTGTCCCCCATTCTGACTTCTTTGACATTAAAGGCAAAAGTTTATGACAGATGTGTAAGGAGTAGTTATGCTGTATGTGAGTGAGATATGACAGATAGAGGAGAAACATGAAGAATACAGACGAACAGGAAGAGGAATGCTAAGTTAGAAGAAACAGGAATAGCAGGCTAAGGTTGTTTAGGCAGGTGGTGTGAAAGGCAGAGGATGATCAGGTGAACAGATGCACTAACATGGAGGTGGAGGACATGAGGTCAAGAAGAAAGTATAGCTATAGGTGATGTCAAACGATATGAAAGAATGTGTTTTACCCCAATGAAAGTGTAGGATCACAGACAATAGAGGAAAAAGATGGGAGGGCAACTGAATCACCTGAGTAAATGCAGAAAATGGCCATTAAACCAGTGATGATAACGATGATTAGATATAGCACCCTGCAATGGACTGGCACCCTGTCCATGATCTGTTCCTGCTTTGCACCCTATGCTAGCTGCTATTGGCTCTGGCACCCCCTGCGACCCTGTTCAGGACTAAATGGGTCAGAAATGACTGACTGACTCTTCATATTTAACACAATTACAAAATATCACATAGGGCAAGAAAATACCTAATTTAATCTAGGCTGGACAAGGCTGCAGTTTTTGGTCATAATATAAAGCCCAACACCTATTATTTAGAGCTGATCTAAACATACTTCTGAAGATACATTATTTTAACTTGTTAAATATTCTGTCACATATTTTAAAAAGCTTTATGATACTGCACCTCCCAGCATGCCTGTGGGTTGAAAAGAATGGGCATGACAAAAGAATGCTGCCCTCAAGTGTACCAGGGGAATTTAGGCTCTGGGAAGGTCAACTTCTCCGATTCTTTCATCCTTCTGGCCTTCCTTCTTGGCAAGAGATCAGTTCTTGGACTAGTTGGGATGCCAGATGGTCACTGACAACACTTACAAATGAACTGTGCATTTACAGTATATTTTGACTCTTCCACAACCCTGCTGAGGATTATGCAGGCTAAGGAAATGGAATGGTAAGGAATATTTTGACTCCTATTTTCCTGTTATTAAAGTGAGACATTTTAGTTTGTCAGTCTTTGTGTGATCTAGAGAACCCTGTCATACTATAAAGGTAAACTACAGTTAAACCTTTTGGAAGGCTTCTCTTCACTTATTATAAATACAAAGAGTCATGAGCATTTAGAAATGTTGCACACTAAGCCAAGAAGCAAACATTCATTTTCTGAAATCACTTTTTCTATTACAGCATTATAGGAAGTGGTGCTTCATGCAAATATCAATTTGAGCACAGCAGGAATCAACCTGGAGCAGGTGCAAGTGCATGACAGGCCACCATGATAAACACTCCTACACTTGATAATACCTGCCAAGTTAATAGTCACAAAATAACTTAACATAAAGGTTTATGGGATGTGCAATAAAACTGGCATAAGCTGCAAAGCACTCTTCGTGCACAAGCACTGCATTGTTTAACATTTATAGGTAAGCTCCAGCCAGTTAGTTTTTTCTTTGTTTGTATTTCTTTTCTTGCTTACATCTCTTTCCTGTTTTGACAAAAACTGTTGCACCACTGCATTTTGATTAAGCATTGGTCTATAAATCTTGTTTTAGATATTCAGCTGTGTTTAGGATGTACAATTGAAGGCTGCTTTTTTTTATACTTGGACTATGTGATCCTTGACAAAGGAAACAGGATGGTTCAAAAAGGCAGGGACTCTGCTTTTAATATGATCTATGGTACTTAGTTTCACAACTCTGAATCTGCTTGATTTTGTTGGGGGGCATGTACTCAGACACAGATACAGATATTTTCATTAAATGATATCTTTCACCATGAGGCACTTACCTTTGTTATATGTATTGACATTGGTTTCTGCATTGTGATTGCCAAATTGGGTAAGGTTACAATGCTGCTCATATACACCATTTATCTGTTGTCACGCATGTGCATCTGAGGGACATCTCAAAGACTCATCCCAGGTATGTAATTTATTATATATAATAAATTTTGAAAATAATCGGCTGTGATTCTCATACATAAGCCTTATATTATTATATAATGTCTCATGATGTGCTGATAGCATTTCATCATCTGATATGTTTCATGACCAAACAATAAATAATACATAAAAAGTCAGTTTCCCATTATTTTTATTGCAGAAGTATAAATCTATCTGAAAATAAAACTGACATGTTTAAACTCTTATTTTTAGGAATTTTATTTCATATACAGAAATACACATACACACACACACACACACACACACACACACATATACTGTATGTATATATATATATATATATATATATATATATATATATACAGTTAGGTCCATAAATATTTGGACAGAGACAACTTTTTTCTAATTTTGGTTCTGTACATTACCACAATGGATTTTAAATGAAACAACTGAGATGCAAAAAAAAAAAATGCTTTAGTTGCCTCACATTTTTATGCAATCGTTTTGTTCACCCCACTGAATTAAAGCTGAAAGTCTGCACTTCAACTGCATCTGAGTTGTTTAATTTAAAATTCATTGTGGTAATGTACAGAACCAAAATTAGAAAAAAGTTGTCTCTGTCCAAATATTTATGAACCTAACTGTGTGTGTATATATATATATATATATATATATATATATATATATATATATATATATATATATATATTGTGACAGATAGCCGGGGCGCATTCCCGGGAGGCCAGTATACTGGAAGAACCAGGGTTGCAGATGTGCACAGGACACTACCTTTTTTGGACAACTAGTTTAAAGTGGCACCTCAGAGTTCCACAGAGCTCCATGGGAGTTGGAGTTTAGTACAGTCCTGGTGGGTTCTGTGGGTGCCACCGGGGTTAGGGCTACAGAGCCCTACTTTGGGTTTCCACCACACCTGGGAGTAATTCCAGATAATGCTGCTGAGCCACCTGAAGTGCATAGAGGAGTATCATTAAAGGGGCCGCCACACTTCACTCAAGAGAGCCAGAGTTGGGAGGAAGAGGGATAAAGCTTACCAGAGGAGAAGTGGAGGCAAAGGATAACAGAGAAGAGCAGAAAAGGAATTGTGTGCTGTACATGTATTTGTATATATATGCGTGTGTGTGTGTGTGTTTGTGTGTGAAAAGAACTGAAAATCTTATAGTGACCTTTATGTATTTTGACACTCTTGTTATCCTTCTGCTGTGAAACATTCTGACTTGTCATTGTTTATACATGTCTTAAACAACTATTAGCATACACTGATAATTTCTGTATTATCTATATCTATTATTTATTATTTATTTATTATATTACATATCTTACACATCAATATTGCTGCTACTTCTTTGTCTTGTCTTTGCACAATGTCTTGTCTTGTTTGTGTTTTAATTTTTAAATTTAAATTTTAATTCTATTTTTAATGTATTATTTGCACGTCATGTTGTTACACTGTGATCCCTGAGCTTCGCAATTTCGTCTATCTTTATACTTGTATATGGTTGAGATGACAATAAAGTTTTCTTTTGACTTTTTTTTTTACTTTGATATATATGAGGGGGAGTCAAGCTAAAGTTAGAAAATGAGATTTATTAGAAAATGGAACTAACCTTAACAAAACTGATAATGGCATTTCACAATGTAGTCTCCACCCTTCTCAATGCACTTGTGCCACCTTCCTGGAAGTGCCTGGATTCCAGCAGAATAAAAGGTTTTGTCTTGTCCTTGCAACCATGGTTGCATGGACTATTTACCTCCTCTACATACTAGGTAGCAGCCTTCCTGGTCGGCGTTGCCTGCATGGATCCTCGCAGGTCATTCTGGGATTTGTAGTTCAGTGGCGCAGCCCTACTGTATTACATTCGTACCATCAAGGGGAGTTGCAGGGTCAAATCATCTTCATTTCAGGGAATTTCTGCTTGACCCAGAAGTAACTCCAACCGGTAGTATCGTAACACTAGAAGTACTCCTGGGTTTACTGTATGGGTGGTCACATTTGGGGGAAAATGGAAATGATCACCAAGAGGATCGAGAAAGTAAAAAGAGAAAAAGAGAGAAGGTATAGAAAGAACAACTTGTACTGTGAAAGTGTGTATTATGTTCAGATCTGTGTTATAATAAACCATCATTTGAATTTATATTGGTGTTGAGTTAAATTGTTTCAGCTGTGTTTATGTTTAACAGGTGCATATAATCTAGCAACTAGCTAGCAATCTGCATTAACAAACACTGGCTGTAGAATGGGTCGTACTGAAGAGCTCAGTGACTTCAAATGTGGCATTGTCATATGAGGCCACTGTTGCCTCAGGTTAGTATGTGAAAATTCTGCTGTGCTAGATCTGCCCTGGCCACCTGCATGTGTTTTTATTATGGAGTGGGAGTATGTAGGAGCAACAACAGCTCAGACACAAAGTGGCAGAGCACACAAAAGACCGCTGAAGCGCTTAGCCTGTAAAAATTGCCCATCCTCTTTTGCCATCATTCACAACAGAGTTCCAAAACATTACCACAAAACCTTTGTGCTGGGAGCTTCATGAAATGCATTTCCATAGCCAAGTAGCTGCACACAAGCCTAAGATCACTATAGGCAATGCCAAACGTCAACTGGAGTGGTGTAAAACACACCACCATTGAATTTGGAAGCAATGGAAACATGTTCTCTGGAGTGATGAATTGTGCTTCACTATCTGACAGCCTCGTGAATGAGTCTGATTTGACCAGATTATAGGAGAAAGCAACCATCAAGACTGCATACTGACTATTGTAAAGAAGAATGATGGTCTGGGTATGTTTTTCAGGGTCTGGACTAGGGCTTTTAGTTACAGTGAAGGGTACTGTAGCATATGAAGACATTTTAGACAATTGTGAGCTTCCAACTTTTTGGCAACAGTTTTAGTAAGGCCCTTCTCTGTTCCAGCCTGACTGTGCAGGTCCATAAAGACATGGTTTGATGAGTTTGGTGTAGGAGAACAAAATTGGCTTGCATGGGCCTCAATTCTACTGAATGACTTTGGGATGAACTGGAGCCAGGTCATCTTGTCCAGCATTAGTCCTTGATGTTACAATTGCTGTATTGGCTGAATGGGCACAAAATCCCACACATACTCTTCAAAGTCATGTGGAAAGCCTTTCCAGAAGAGTGGAGGCCATTATAGTTTCAAGAACGCCATATTAATGGTCATGGTTTGGGAATGAGATGTCTGGCAAGCTGATATAGGTTTGATGGTCCAAAGTCAACAAACGTTTTGCCATATATTGTATGTATATATATCACGCAAGTTGTTTTATAGTTCAGTACAGACCACAATGTAATATGAATTGTAACCACAAAGGGATGCCATTGAACCCTGATCCACAGACACAATAGCACTCAACACAACTCCGGTCTTAAAAGTAAAGGGTTTTATTTCCGATACCTTCCAACAATGAACACAGGCAAAATTTCCCAACGATACACAAAATGATACTCCTTCTCTCCTTTTGCTCCTCCAGGTGAATTTTGCCCACTGTCCCCAACGCTGACTCTGAGGTGAGGTAGCAAAGCTTCTTTTAAGCCAGACCTAAGAGTGTTTCCGGTATCATGGCATTGGTCATTTGGAGCACTTCTGGGTCATGTGGAAATCAGGGCCGTTCCCCCCCAAGCAGCACCCTCCAGCAGCACTAAAGAACCTTGACAGGGCTGTGTTTCCTGACTCTAATTCCCATGCCACCCAGCGGATGTCCTAACTGGGATTGGCCTAGAGGAATACTGCCACCTGCCATATCACCTGCCATCAACGTTTGCCCAGTCTATCCATTATTCTTCCCTCATAGCTTGGATGAAGATTGTAAGGTATGGCGGGTTATGTTACCACTCCCACTGTCCTTCCATTATGGGCAAGAAACCTTTCTCCATTTCGGCTGGGATGCCTGTTCTTCCTTCATGGTATTTAAAGAATATATATTTCATGACTGGAGCTATAACATCATTATAAATGCTGCTTCTAGTGTTCCAAAATATAATTATGAATCAGCTTTGGCTACACAAGATTGATCCACCTCAGCAGCACACTTAGTAGTCTTGCTTGAATTCTAGTCAGACGTGCCTTCATTCAAGCCATTAAGTGGCTCATACAGTGAGAGACTGGGAAGATTCTTGCCATAAAATGAGGTTTCCCAAGATTATCTGTAAACAAATCTGTTCTTTCTGCTGAAATAGCCCAGCTAAGTCAGATTATTCCTGTTTATAGAACTAATAGCTCTCTGCTTCAGCAAGCAAGCTGGCAGGAATGTGAAGATCCAGCACTCAAATTTGTTTTTCTCTTTTCCATAGCTGTAGCATTCATGTCACATGTCACATCTCACTAATGTCACACAACTTATGAAGCATAAGATTAAAAGAGGTGAATTTTGCAGTACATTGCAGACATGCCAGTTAAGTAATTGATCTTAAGTGGATGACATTATAGTGCAGAAATTCATTCATTTAGTCAAAAAGGATGGAAGTGAGAGTTTGTCTGTGAAGTTTGTCTGGTATTAACCATATAATGTATGGCAGACAGAAGTTCAATAAAAAAGGTATATTTTTAAATATTCCAGCCTCCTCTTGTCACTTTCATGTCACTACGGTAACAGGTGTTTCATCATAGATCCTGTGACAGATGGCGACCAGCACCATTACCCAGCTGGGATGCCTCTGAAATAGAAGGACAGGGGGAGAGGACGTCCGAAGGGTGCTAGCTCCCCTGAACTGTTACTTGGGTGCCTCCTGGGTTGCAACAGCACCTCAGATTCCCACAGGGCTGTATGGGAAGTACTATTTGCAAACACAGCCCTATTGGGTTCATTAAGTAGGTCTGCAATTGCTCCCAGGTGTGGTTAAAGCCCAAAGTAGGGCTCTGCAGCTCCCAAAGTTCCCACATCTCCCGCTTGCGGCATCCACAGAACCCAAAAGGGCTGTGCCGGCAAATAGTACTTCCCATGCAGCCCTATGGGAATCCAAGGTGCTGTGACAACCCAAGGGGTCTGCCAAGTAACAGTTTGGGGGAGATAGCGCCAGAGGCAGCTGCAGAGCCCTACAGTGGGCTTCCACCACACCCAGGAGTGATTCCAATTCTGGCTAATGAGCCACTTGCAGCACTCCTAGGAGCAGCAAAAAAGAAGCTACTTCACTTCACTCGCTTCCTAGTGGAGGAGTGGAGGTGGAAGGAATAAAGTGAGAGAAAAGAACAGAAGAAAGGACCATGTTGAATTGTGCTTGTTGCTGGTACTGTGCTGCTGTGGGGAGCGAAGGAAAATCACTTTCCCACTGAAATAAACATATGCTGTGCAGCACTTTTGCCTGTGTCTGGTGTGTCAAGCGTTTGGGGAGCTGTGTCTCATTTTATTGATCATCACTGAGATGTTTCTACACCTTGCTTAGAGTAAGCCTGTGGTCAATTCATCTGATTGGATATAATTAGCAAAGACACATATCTGCCCAGTTAAGATCCCACATCTGACAATGTGTATCAGTGCAAAATCCAAGCAATGCAATTGAAGGAATTACCTGGAAATCTTAGAGAAGGATTGTGTATTGAAAAAAAATCTGGGGAAGGCTATAAAACACTTCCACAGCACTGCAGGTTACCAAAAGCACAGCGGTCTCCATAATTCTTAAAATGGAAGACATCTGGAACAGCCACAACTCTTCCTAAAACTAGCTGCCTGGCCAAACCAAATAGCTGTCATCACATTTACTGTTTCTCTGCATATTTGTTCATTTATATTGATTCCTTCTGAACTGAAGATGTCAGAATATAACAAACATGTAGTGCTGCCAAGTCGCAGTGGTCATTTTATTAGAAAAAACTGCTCTTTAGTGTAAATAATCTGCTCTTCCACACAGTCAATGATATGGCTGCATACACTCCGTACAGGATATAGAAATGTACACACATTCAAGAGGTAAAGTAACATTGAAATGGGCATGCCATGTTATCTAAGAAAACTGTGAACATAAATGACATAAATGTTGGGGCCAGACATGTTACTTCAGGTATCTCACAAACTGTTGCTATCTTGAGATTTACCCATTTTACTTGTTGGTGAAGAGAACAGAGTAGACAAGGAGGTGATGCGTAGGTATGGTGCCAAGGAGAGGAAAGAAGATGGTCAGGTAATAGTGAATTTTGTGAAAAGGATGGGCATGGCTGTGGTGAATATGTATTTTAAGAAGAGGGAGGAACACAGGTAGATTATATCCTATGCAGAAGAGTCAATCTGAAGGAGATCGAAGACTCCAAAGTGGTGGCAGGGGAAAGTGTAGTTAGGCAGCATAAGATGGTGGTCTGTAGGATGACATTGGAGATCAAGAAGAGGAAGAGACTGAGGGCAGAGCCAAGGACCAAATGGTGGAAGTTGAAAAAGGAAGACTACAAGGTTTGAGTTTAGAGACGAGGTAAGCCAAGCACTGGGTGGAAATGAAGAGTTACCAGACAGCTGAGCAACTACAGCAGATGTAGTAAGGGTGACAGCAAGAAGAGTGCTTGGTGTGACATCTGGACAGAGGAAGGAGGAAAAGGAAACCTGGTGGTGGAACAGGGAAATACAGGAGAGTATGCAGAGGAAAAGGATTGCAAAAAAGAAGTGGGATAGTCAGAGAGATGCAGAAAGTAGATAAGAGTACAAGGAGATAAGGCGAAGGTGAAGAGAGAGATGGTGAAGGCTAAAGAAAAGGCATATGATGACTTGTATGAGAGGCTGGAAACTAATGAGGGAGAAAAGGACCTGTATTGATTGGCTAGACAGAGGGACCGAGCTGGGAAAGATGTGCAGTTTGTTAGGGTGATAAAGGATAAAGATGGAAACATACACACAAGCAAGGAAGGTGTGTTGAAAAGATGGAAAGAGTTCTTTCGAGAGGCTGATGAATGAATAGAACGAGAGAGAGAAGGTTGGAATGTGGAAATAATGAATCAGGAAGTGCAACGGATTAGCAAGGAGGAAGTAAGGACAGCTACGAAGAGGATGAAGAATGGAAAGGCTGTTGGTCCAGATGACATACCTGTGGAAGCATGTAGGTGTTTAGGACAGATGGCAGTGGAGTCTTTAACCAGATTGTTTAATGGAATCTTGGAAAGTTTGAGGATACCTGAGAAGTGGAGAAGTGTACTGGTGCCGATTTTTAAGAAAAAGGGGGATGTGAAGGACTGCAGTAACTACAGGGGAATAAAATTGATGAGCCACAGCATGAAGTTATGGGAAAGAGTAGTGGAAGCTAGGTTAAGCATGGAAGTGATGCTTAGTGAGAAGCAGTAGGGTTTCATGCCAAGAAAGAGCACATCAGATATGGCGTTTGCTTTGAGGGTATTGATGGAGTAGTATAAAGAAGGGCAGAAGGAGTTGCATTGCATCTTTGTGGACCTGGAGAAAGCATATGACAGGGTGCCTCAAGAGGAGTTATGATATTCTATGAGGAAGTCTGGAGTGGCAGAGTAGTACATAAGAGTGGTACAGGATATATACGATGGAAGTGTGACAGTGGTGAGGCCTGTGGTTGGAGCGACAGATGCATTCAACTTGGAGGTTCAATTACATCAGGGATTGGCTCTGAGCCCTTTCTTATTTGCAGTGGTGATGGACAGGTTGACAGACGAGATTAGACAGGAGTCCCCGTGGACTATAATGTTTGCAAATGACATTGTGATCTGTAGCGAGAGTAGGGAGCAGGTCGAAGAGACACTGGAAAGGTGGAGATATGCTCTGGAGAGGAGAGAAATGAAGGTCAGTATGAACGACATGTGTGTGAATGAGAGGGTGGTCAGAGGAATGGTGAGGATGCAGGGAGTAGAGTTGGCGAAGGTGGATGAGTTTAAATACCCTAAGTTCTTGTCAATAAGCCGCGGCTTATCTAAGGAAAAAAGTTGTGAAAATGAAAAAATAGAATATCGGCTTATACATAAGTCCGGCTTATACATCCATCGCGGGGGTTGCGTTCCAGAGCCACCCGCGAAATAAGAATATCCGCGAAGTAGAAACCATATGTTTATATGGTTATTTTTATATTGTCATGCTTGGGTCACAGATTTGCGCAGAAACACAGGAGGTTGTAGAGAGACAGGAACGTTATTCAAACACTGCAAACAAACATTTGTCTCTTTTTCAAAAGTTTAAACTGTGCTCCATGACAAGACAGAGATGACAGTTCCGTCTCACAATTAAAAGAATGCAAACATATCTTCCTCTTCAAAGGAGTGAAGCAAACAAATCAATATGTCTGTTTGGCTTTTAAGTATGCGAAGCACCGCGGCACAAAGCTGTTGAAGGCGGCAGCTCACACCCCCTCCGTCAGGAGCAGACAAAGAGAGAGAGAGGGAGAGTTTGTTTTTCAGTCAAAAATCAATACGTGCCCTTCGAGCTTTTAAGTATGCGAAGCACTGTGCAGCATGTCTTTTCAGGAATCAGCTTTACAAAAGATAGCAACGTGAAGATAATCTTTCAGCATTTTTAGACGAGCGTCCGTATCGTCTAGGTGTGCAAACAACCCCCCTGCTCAATCCCCATACGTCAGGATCACAGATAGTCAGCGCAAGAGAGAGAGAACAGTAAGCCGGGTAGCTTCTCAGCCATCTGCCAATAGCGTCCCTTGTATGAAATCAACTGGGCAAACCAACTGAGGAAGCATGTACCAGAAATTAAAAGACCCATTGTCCGCAGAAATCCGCGATATATATTTAAATATGCTTACATATAAAATCACAATTTAAATGACCGCTACGCGCTCGTGTTGACTCGGCGACGCCCAGAGCAGAAAGAACGCGCTCCGGCCGCTCCAACCGCGCCATGCGGGGAGTGAGAGAGACGGCAATATCTCACACTCTCTCCCCCCTTAAAGAAATTAAATGGGCACGAGTGAGACCACTGACCTCCCTCCCTTCTATTAGTTATAGGTTATAGTACGTTCGGCTTATCCATGAGTCCGGCTTATCTATGATACGATTTTATTTTAAAAATTCGTATGATTTTTGGTCTCCGGCTAATACATGAGTCCGGCTTATAGACAAGAACTTAGGGTACTTGGGATCAATAGTACAGAGTAACAGGGATTGTGGAAGAGAAGTGAAAAAGAGAGTGCAGGCAGGGTGGAATGGGTGGAATGGGTGGAAGTGAGTGTCAGGAGTAATTTGTGACAGATGGGTATCAGCAAGAGTGAAAAGGAAGGTCAACAGGACAGTAGTGAGACCAGCTTTGTTTTATGGGCTGGAAACAACGACACTGACCAGAAAGCAGCAGACAGAGCTGGAGGTGGCAGAGTTAAAGATGCTAAGATTTGTATTGCGTGTGACAAGGATGCAAGAAATGAGTACATTAGAGGGTCAACTCAGGTTGAACGGTTGGGAGACAAAGTCAGAGAGGCAAGATTGCATTGGCTTGGACATGTGCAGAGGAGAGATGCCGGGTATATTGGGAGAAGGATGTTAAGGTTAGAGCTGCCAGGCAAGAGGAAAAGAGGAAGACCTAAGAGAAGGTTTATGGATGTGGTAAGAGAGAAGTGTCACAGAGCAAGATGCAGAGGCCAGGAAGATATGGAAAAAGATGATCCGCTGTGGCAACCCCTAACGGGAGCAGCCGCAAGAAGAAGATAAAACAAAAATATTACCAAGATTATCCTTATTTCAAGGCCACAACACTTACATGTCAAATACCTTTGTAATAATAAATTAGTTGAAAACAGAAAAATGATGCTTCAAAATGTATGGTGTGACCAGTAGGCGGAATTCAACATACTAAACAACAGGACCCCATGGAAATATGTTAATTTTAGCAATTCTCAGTATTTGTAGATGTTCTTAAAGTGGCAGAAGGCAGAGGAAGACCAAAACACATTGGGCTTTGGTGGATAAGAATTCCCCTGCAGTTTACTCTTTCATCAGCTGTACATGAAGCAGCTTTCTTGGATATACTAACAAACTGATGCTCTTCTGTCATTTTTGGTATTTTATAGTCTTGTGTTTTTTTTGCATTTTATAGTTGTTGTGCCCTTCATGATACACTTCATAGAACTCTGGAGGCCCTTCAGAGGCATGTTGTAAGTCCCTGGCTTCAGGCTGAGGGAGAGACAGGATGTGAGAATCCAGAGTTCATATTTTCTCATCCAGTGCATTCCCTGTGTTCCCCAGTGTTAGATAATTGGAGTGAACATTGAACAGAAAGCAAACAAAAATTAATCAACCATAATTAATTTTGTTTAATTCAGAAAACAAATGTGTAGACATGTCTTTTACTGATATAGCACTGCACCACTTATTGATCACATGACAATTCTTCTTCTCAGAACTTTGTTCTTTGGGCTAAGCATGTTAAAAGCTTAAATAATTATTCAGTAAATAAATTTAATAGTTCCTTAAACAAACAAAACTCCCATCACTTTGAGCATTTTCATGTGGTTGGAAATAGACAATGGACCCATCTTTACCATCTAATTATAATACAATGACTGGTAATGTCTGCACTATTAACATTCGACTGACTGAGCACTTTCAAATCACTATTTTGTCACTTATCAGAACAAAACAATGAAAACAATACATGGAGCCTATGGTAGTAAACATCTGCTCAAAACATCTTAGTTGTAGATATTAGCCATCATGGTAAGCTATCTTCACAATAGTATCAATGAATTACTATCTATCTATCTATCTATCTATCTATCTATCTATCTATCTATCTATCTATCTATCTATCTATCTATCTATCTATCTATCTATCTATCTATCTATCTATCTATCTATTTATTTCTCATAGTGTCATTATGGGTTATTGCATGTAGATTGATGAGCAAAAATGGAAAATGTATCCATTTAAAATGAAATCTACAACACAAAAAAGTGTGCAGAATGTGAAGGGGTCTGAATACTTTCCAAGTCCACTCTATAGTATGTGGCAAGCGGCTGGGGGTGGTACCCAGCCAGGACGCCCAGAAGGAGCAGAGGAGGGCTTACACCTCCTCCAGACCACGAGGGGGCTACCGCCCTGGTGGCTTTGGGGACCACGGGAACAGAGCTTAGAAGTTCAACCCTATAGGGGCTCGTGGTCACCGCCTTTGGGGTGCCACGATGCCTGTGGAGCCCTGGAGCCTCATGTATAAACGGTGCGTACGCACAGAAATGTTGCGTAAGAACGTTTCCATGTTCAAATCACGATGTATAAAACCTACACTTGGCGTAAAGCCACGCACTTTTCCACGGTACCTCATACCTTGTCGTACGCAAGTTCTCCGCTCGGTTTTGCAGACTGGCGGCACCCAGCGTCAAAGCAGTGCTACTGTTCCTGTGTAGTTACCCTTTCTTAGATCCACATCCATGGCGGCGGCTTTATCAAATACATTTAAATTAACCACATATCGTTCATAAATTTAATGCATCTGATTGTAATTAACCTGTAACAATATAATGGTCCACAGAATGGTCAAACTATTCTAAATACCATAACTGCTTTAGCGTTGTAACTCTCACTGCACCTTCTTCTTCTTCTTTCAGCTGCTCTCGTTAGGGGTTGTCACAGTGGATCATCTTTTTCCATATTACTCTCACTGCACCACTCGGAGTATTTATATCACTGTATCTGAGTGTGAATCACAGATCTACAGCGATCGGAAAGAGAATTATCGGTATACATTACTCTCTGCCTCAGCCATTCGCTATTTGAACTGCTCTCATTCGACCAACGCTTCACAGCCTTTCCTGTTCGGACCTAGCGGTTCACAAACAGTTTCATCCCAAGAACTCTAAACGCACTCAATCAGTCCATCAAGTGCTCCTTGTAGAACTGTTTGTACTTGCAAGTTACCGTGAGGTAATTGTACTTATGATACAGTTATAATATTGCACAACCTGAGCCACTTTATAAAGCGCGTATTTACATATGATGACGATATCATTTTTAAGATGAAATGCAGCAAAATATGTTGATTATATTATACAGATAAAACTTTAACTTTAACTACACGGTGCCGCAGCGCTAGCGAGCTTGAGCTTCGTTCACAGATTGTTTCTGCCTCGCGCTGTATTCATACTCTGGCTGGCGCAACACTGGAAGGATAGATGGATACAGTAATTAAACATTACGAAGATATTTCGATGTTCCTTAAAAGTTTTGAAGAATCGGCGTTCTAAGCTTACAGATGGCTTAACGTCTATTACAGAGCTGATTGTGTGGTGATTGGGTATTTGGAGAAAGAAAAGTAAAGACAGGAATTGGGGGTTAGTACGTTTGAAAAAGACAGTACTTCTGTAATAAAGCATTTCATTGAAGGTCGCGCATGGCGCAGCAAGCATCTTGTGTAAGACATGAACAATCACTGTGCCACCGTGTTCCCATGTTTAATAACATGCTTTAACTCATATCATCATGAAAATGATATCACGTATACTTCTCAGTATTTTAATTATTCAGAGAGCTGTAATATTACGAACGTAATGGATTCTGTGTCCTGTCAGAGGAAGAGCACGTAGTGATTCAGGCACATAGAGCACATATAAGATCAAATACACAACAAAGCATTTAACATGCTACTTTAGTTACGATGGGATTTCAGAAACTAGTAAATTAAACGATTTTAAGATGAAGTTTATGATGTTCTACTTTAATGACAAAATAAACTACGTGATTAAGGTGGAAATTTCAAGATTAAACTTGACATTTCCTACTTTTTTCACATTGTGTGCATTTTTTTTCACTGTACCCTAATAAGCTTTCATATGACACTCAGACGGTGGGCTACGTCTCGCCTTTTCACGCCGAGTTTGATATGTGACAACTTATTTCGGGCACTGTGCGACTTCGTGAACTTGAGCTTTCGAGTTTCTCCGACACAATATGTCACTCGATCAGCTTCCTTTTGTTGCTTATATAACTGTTTAAACCAACAAATAGTACGTTTTTCTTTGCCTCCATTTGGTATTCGCTGAGATTCTTCTATTTTTACTCGTACTTTTGCCATTGCCTTTTCATAGAACGCTGGGCTTAAGCGCTATTTATATTGATTTGCATATTCAAAGAGGCATAATTCTGGGAGGAGTTGGGGCGGGACAGCAAGCGCGTGCATGTGCGTTTATTTCCATGCTGAGCAGGATTTATGTAGTGGAAGAACGCGGAAGTTGGCGAAAGCATAGATTCCTGCATCTGGATTTTTCTGTGCATAAGCACATTTCGGCTTTTGTGCTTACGTCATGTTATAGTGTGAATTCTACGCACGGCATTATGCATGAGGCCCCTGGTCCTCAGCACTTCCATCACACCCGGAAGTGCTGGGGGGAAGAAGACCAGGGACACCCTGAGTGCTTCCGGAAGCTTATAGGGAGGCACCTGGAGCACATCCGGGTGAGCTTAAAAGGGGACGCCTCCCTACATTCGATGGCTGGAGTCGGGTGAAAGAAGGACAGAGCTCGGGAGGAGAGGAGTGGAGGTGGACCAGAGGAGAAAGGCATTGATTGTTAGGCCTGGGCTTTGGGGTGATTGGTGCTGCAGCACTGGGGTGTGTGCTGTTTATTTATGTAAATATTGTAAATAAACTTGTGTGGGTTTAAACCAACAATGTCTACCTGTCTGTGTCCGGGCTGTTCCCCACAAGTAGGACGTACATCTCTAGAGAAAATATACAGTATGTGGTCTGAGAAGAGCTTGTAAATGTGCTTGTGTCCAATAAGAATATAAAACTATACAGCCACATTGCGTACAATATATCCTTTATTATCAGAACTGGTTTTGACCATTGTTCTCTCCCATCAGTAAAAGCCTATTTTAACAAAGTGTCAGTGCAACTACATACTTTAGTTACCATTTTTTTGTGCATCTCATTTTTTTATTTTTTTGTTGGGCAGGTAATTTCAGTAGAGTGCATCACTGCAGATGTGTTTCTCAGCTCACGTTATTATACAGTTAACAGGAGCTGAATTAAGGTCGTTACTGAGAGTGCTGCAAAAAACTTCTCACACCACAAGCTGAAAGGAAGTGTGCATCTGCAATCTTCAGATAAGATGTTCTTCTCTACTTGCTACCACAACACAGTTTTCTGACAGGAATGAGGCTTCTAACAAAAAATCAGGTGTGATCAGATGGGGTGGGAAGCTAATTCTCTTCTTGCCTCTAATTGTTAATAACAACCAGAGAAATTTGCTATTTCAAAATTATGGCTGGTCTCGTGATTATTGTCTTTCTGACCTTTCAAATTGGTTGTGACTTGATTGTAGGTCACAACAAAAATAGCACTGGTTAATATCTCTTCTTTTCTTTTTATAATTATTATTCTCTGGAGTCTCTGACCTTCTAGTCACATCACAAAGATATATGTGTGTTAAATGACTCCACACTAGCATCGTCTAAGTAGGTGTGCCGTCTGGAGGACTGCTGCTCCGGCCAGTGTTGGCTCTTGCCTCACACCTAAAGCCACATTTAGTGTTGAAGCACGGAGCAGAAATGTATTACAAATAAAATTAATCAATAACATTTAGTTTAATGATAAATTATATATTTTAGATTATCACACACACTTCTTTGCTGTGATGGCATCATTATTTATGTTTAATGCCCCTCTTTTTGCCTTCCACAACCTTTATGAAGATGTCTGTTAAAAGAAATACTAAGTCCATAAAGTGAAGAATAAATTAATGGAAGAAGTTAGCCAGAGTCAAGCTGCTCTAATTCAAACCATGTGAACATTAGAAAGTGCCATCTTCCCAAAAATCACAACTGCAGAAGATCAGACATTAACAGATGAACAGCCCAGCAAGTATCTTACTCTGCTTATAAGAGGTGGCAAATGTTTGATAGAAGTTAAGACTAAAATTAAATGTTATCACTTTTTAATCCTCCTGCAAGTACAGCTTGCTAATCGTAAAAAGAGAAACCATAGTTGTGTTCTACTACTACAGAAAAACTACTTTGGTAAATGTCTTTCCTTACTTTTGCAAAATTTCAGATTTTTCTCTGTTTATAACAGGAGAAGCTGAGGTAGTCAGAGAAACCTCAGCAGGCCAGCTACAGTAGTGAGATGTTGTGTTTGGATATTATGTGGCTGCCAACACTTGCAGTATGAGTCAGCATAAATCCGGAAAAATACAAGGCGTGAAAAGCTAATTGTTCATAGTTTGAATTAGTAGACAATCCCACAATGTAAACACTACTCTGTTCAAGTTAAAATAGTCAACCATCGAGCAATTAGGGAGCAGAAAACATTTTGCTTATCATAAACACTGATTTTAAGAGCCAATGTACTTAGTATTAATGATATCAATGGAATACATTCTTAAACAAAGAATAACGGAAGACCACAAGTAACCAAATTCTAATAATTATACAATAATAATAATAATTGTACAATGCCTTCCTCACACCAGGCAATGTCTGCACTATTAACAGCACAACTTTCCAGCTTGACATTAGCAGCTGCGAAACACAAGAGATCACGGGGTCTGAGATCATGACAGATGTTAAAATATTTTCACTTGCCTCTTGTCCACACTGCGCCAGAGTTTTAACCCCCAAAAGCAGAGAATTTTGAATTTTGAAAACACTCTCCCGAGTAACACTGGCTCAGCATTGTTCAATGTGGATGGGCAAAAATGTAGACTTTTAAAAACTCACAGTCTAATCGTGATCTGTGCTTATTTTCTGATTGGATTCTGCTTGTTGCAATGCCTCATTCTCTAATTGGTCACCCTTCATGGAAGTGAATCATTTTTCCACTTAGCAGAAACAGGAGTTGCTTTACATGGCACTTGTTGTGTTGTTTACCTGCATGCATCTAAATTGCATTTTCTATAGTTTGAATCCTGCAGATATGTGCAAAAGTCAAATAATTAACCATTTACTACAGGTTTACAATAATTCCCCTGAATGGCAGCATTGATTTGATATACTTTATTAATCCCTGAGGGTAAAAGTGTCTTTTCACATGACCTTTGGTGGTCAGAGCCCTGGTCAGCATTACAACCCCTCAAGGATTTTTCCGCGCATTCTCAGAGTAGGTGAACATCAACAGCATATACGTTGCTGGTTGTTTTAGTGAGGATGAAAATACTTTCATAAAAGTTATGAATGCTCTAGTGTGGACAGAGAATGTTTTCATTTAAAACGCTGTTTTTAAATTAAAATACAGTGTGGATGTAGATGTCTAGTTAACACTTTATAACCCTGTAACCCTTAAAATCAAAGTTATTGGGTAATTCTGAAAATAAATCGTAAAAACATGTTTCGTTGTTACAAACCACACTGGCAATTACTAGGTCCATGTTAGTGTGCTACGTATTTTAGCCTGCTTTACCTTCTAAGCTATGTGCTTTTGGTGTCTATGTTTTTAACTAAGTAGAGTTGCAGTACTGGTCTGCGGAAGGGTTGACGACAATACAGTTTAATTTATCTCAAATCCAAAATGAAGAAAACAAAGCTTTCTGCTTGCAAATGTTAGGTTTACTTCTAAAAAAAAATCCAGCTGAACAATGAACAAATTCAAAACAAAGACATTTCAACCCAAAAGTGTTGGGCAAGAAGTTTACTAGCTCCGTCTTCACTAATGGAATTAGCTGCTTAACTTACCAGCACCCCAGTTGTTGAAGTAAGTAAATAGTTTTAATATTCATTATCATCATCATCATCGTCACCATCGTCATTTTCATTTTGCTTTAACTTGTAAGAGGAAACATGTTGAGCTGGAATAACCACACCATCCCATCTCTAGAAAATTCTCCCAGCTCCATATGGGAAAATCCCAGATGGTTCCAGGCTAGTCAAGTGGCACAGTCCCTACAGTGAGTGCCATGACAGGCCAGGCCTGTGTTCAGACATGATAATCATAATGTTGTGATGTGGAAGTCACTTTGAATAAAAGAGTCAACTAAATAAAGCTGCAACACTTTCTAGGTCTAATTCAAAACAGACCCAGTGAAGACAATTTCAGCAAGATATTTAATACGAGAACAATCCAATTTATACATTCACTATCATTCATAAATAATAATATTGTCCATAACACTGTAACAAAGGAAGAGCAGTAGGATTATTTACTTCAATTTTCTTCCTCTGCTTACTTTCCCATCAAATAAATTCAGACATGTCAATTAAACGAAGAGCTCAAAAATAAACATCACTGAGAGCACACAAAAGAAATAATCTGCAGTGTCCCTAACAGGAAGGGCACATTTTGCTTCCTCTGGTAAATATTCTGTTGATATCTCACAAAGTGGTCCCTCAGCCTTTGAGGAGCTTATTTAGGCAGGAGCAAGTAAAGGAAAACATTTCATATGAAGTGTCTGTGTTTGAGAAAGAAAGAGAGAGTGGGTCATGATCACTTTTAGAAATAAAACAAAGGCAGGAAACCAACCAGGAAACAATGTTGAGGAAACTGATAGCAAGGAGAGCGCTCCCTGCAAGGCAGAAACACAATGGAAACATGACCCCCAACCGGTCAGCTATATACTTGCCTTGTAAGAAGAGTGGACTACGTGTGTGACACACTTCACAAGCATCCCTGTCCTTTTTAAGCCTTGGCACTGGTGTATGAAGTGCCACTGGAAACCTGGGAAATCTGCAGCTTCAACACAGTAGACGGTACAGCAAAGTCATTAAGAATAAAAAAGAAAAGCTGATGAGGTGCCAGGCCAAGTGTCAAAAACAAAGAAGAGGCTAAATCGATGGAGGTGATTCCCAAAGACGTAAAATGCCCCGGTAAGAGCACACAGGAGAAAAGTACATTGAAAGACAAATCCCAAAAGTAGCAATCACGGTGATTTGTTATTTATTATCTTATATAGTCATTAAATCATCAAAGAGAAAAGCTGTGAATGCACCATGACTATTATTTCTATCACCTTGGTGTGCTTACAAGCATTTAGACTACTAAGTGAATTTTCCCACACATTTCACATTTTTTTAATTTTATAATGAAAATATGAGATATCTAGCAAGTCACAGTATGCATTTTTAGAGTATTCTCTACTTCATCAAGAAAATTAAACTGAACATAAACATGTGACGTATCATTAGGAAGTATGTCTATGTTCCAATGAGAACAAATATTTCAAGCTGTCAGATTTTTATATTTTCCCCTTCACACACCCTACCTGTCTGATCTTGAATGCCTTATTCAAATAATAGCATTCAGCATAACCCCTGTTGAACAAAGAGAACGGTTTATTTGATCCATACTGAGTATTGTCACTCATACAGGCTACAAAAGGCTCCATTATGCTACACAATTTTTCCAGTGATTTTCAGCTGCAATCTCCATTTGCATAACCTTAGAGCACTGCTTCTGTGACAGTCGGTCATGTTGCATGACAGACCCTCTGTAAAACTAAGTCAACTTAATCAAACCAGTCTACGACTCATCCCAACTAAATCAAACAGCTTTGATTTTAGCTTAAGTCATGGGGGTAGGCTGTGTATGTGTGAGAGCTGACAACCAATGAGCACTCACTTGGAAGTGCAATGCATAGAAGAGAGGCTCACCTGTCTGATATCACATATTTGTTGTGCCGCAATAGAATGGAAAAAGAAAAAAAAAGGTCCAAGACTGTAACTGAACTGGAAAGAATTCATAAAGGCACCAGTCCTGTCAGAAAGTACATTAACTTGGAACGATTGCCATGTGTGGCTGGGGTCATTGTCGAGTTGTCCATTCTCCATCATTGTAGAAGGACAAAAACTGCACAGGTATTAGGAAACAAGGTATTACCTGACAAGGAGCACCTGACTTGGACAGCCAATAGAATCTATCAGGGTAGGGGCTGACTATATAAAAGGGGTAAAGGTGCAGTGACCATGGAGGAAGAAAGAAAAAAGTCAAGGAACAGAGCCAGAGAAATATTGTAAAATTTGCTGTGGAAAGTACGACTTCTACAGGTGAACCCGGGTTCTTACATGGACGATGAGTAGACCTAAAAGATTTTTTTCCAGTTCATGTTTTATTTGGGAGAGGGCCTGACAAACCTGAATAAGGAAGTTCCCTATACTGAGGTATGATTAGGTGTAACCCTTACAATATCGAATATTAAAAAAGAAGTGTGATCCTATGGACGGAGTTTCAATTAACTTTTTCTTTCAGTTACTATAATTGTTGTTTGCATATTTCTGTTTTTTCTGTGGAGTGACTTTTTTTGTGATCTGTCAGTATGGGGGTGCACTACAGCGTGGATTTTGTATAGGAAAAGAAACTTAACAATAATAATTATATTACAGTTATAACCTTGTATCAGTTGGTATGCTCTGTACTTGTTGTGGGGTTAGTAGGAAGTAGTGTTGGTCACTTGCGCTCCAGATTATTTAGTTATTTTCTCTCTTTAGCTGCCACTCTAGGAATTGGCAGTGCATTTTATAAACGAGTCATCTTGGGGCAAGGAAAGTTTCCCAAAGAGCGATCCAAACTGGCTGTCACTATTACTTTAGAAATTCGAAGCTGTATTGGAAAGTCATTCCATATTAGTGTAATATATCATCCCCAGAGATTTCCACTCATGTAATCTAACATCATCAATGGGTTGAGATCAGGAACTGCATTCATCAAGTTTGATATCATAGAATATTCACACTCTGGACATTCAAAACTCAACTCTTGGTAAAATCAGGCCTTCAAGCTAATTAGTCGTATGCTTCTCACAGAGTCTGTCAGTGGTCTAGTGTGATTTTATTACATGAAGAGTTGTCTTTATTCATATAACGCAACATCTGTATATAAAAGGTTTACACAGTGAGAGGTTGATCTATGAATGTCTCCTTGCAATTTGGTAAAGTAACATTTGCATTCAATTCATGTCTTCAAATTATACAAATTCTACAATTGCATTATGACAGTTGGAAGTTAATAGAATCCATCACTCATATGGTGAAACAGTTCTTTGTGAAATTTCATCCAGTGGTCTAGGGTAGCATTTGAATGTGCACCTTGTGCTCTGATTACATGGCAGAGCACCTAAATAAGTGGGACATTTACATATGAACAGTGTCTTTTAATCACATAGTGTGTCAGTTGAGTGATAAAGTGTCCTCCAGTCATATGAAGGTAAACAGCAGATGCTCTAAACTTGCATTTTTTTCTTCACGCATGAGGAAGTGGATATTCTCCCAGCAGTAAAAGAGAGTACTAAGGAGTGATTTGGAATTGTAGATTAAATAGGCTATTATCTATCAAATCACCAGAAACTGATAATAATTTTCTTTGAGTGATTAAAGAAGCTAGTGAGAACATATACAGTATAAACCCATGACGCATATTTTTTAGAAAATCACTACACACTGGGGGAAATTCTGAACAGAGGTGGGTAGAGTAGCCAAAAATTGTACTCAAGTAAGAGTAGTGTTACTTCAAAATAATATTACTCAAGTAGAAGTAAAAAGTAGTCATCCAAAAAATTACTCAAGTAAGAGTAAAAAAGTATTTGGTGAAAAGACTACTCAAGTACTGAGTAACTGTTTGATCATAATAAATGATTTATTTTTTAGAAATGTTGTAATAAGACAGACAAAAATATAAAATAACGTGCAAATTCTGCTATTTCCAAATAATAAAATAAAAAATGAGTAAAACTAAATAACATCCTTACAAAATAAAGATGCACAAATAACACAAAGTTTCAAATCTCAGTTTTTCACAAGAAAGCTTTTGAAGCCAATACCTACAGTAGGTAACATGTATGTTTGAACAGTGCAAACTACTTACAGTGACAAGATACACTGTACACCAGGGGTGCCCAATACGTCGATCGCAATCGACTGGTAGATCGGAAAAGGTAGTGCAGGTAGATCGCGTTGCATTCAAAAAAAATGTTTTTTTAAATGTTAGTCTATCATATATTCTCCCTATGGCATTTTCCACTTGATTGACATACAGGACGGCCAGTCTGTGATCTCTTTTCTTCTAACACACTGGTCATCCTGCACGCACGATCAAATGCGTGAGCTACTGCAAAACTCCAGCTGTGACCTAGTTAGCCTTCCAATTTATATCGACTAAAGAAGGGATTTAAAAAAAAAAATGTTGGTTATGGGCTGGATGTGGAATTGGAAGAGAATTTTTTTCTCTCACAATGTCACAATCGAAATGCATTTGTCTGATCTGTCAATCCATCATAGCTATTCCAAAGAAGCTACTGTTCATAAAAACAACGAAACTGACTACCTTCTGAAAAGTGATCTGAGAAAGAGAAAGGAGAGGGAACTAAAATCGCAGTTAATCGGACAGCCGTCATTTTTCACTCGGCTGAATTCAAAAGCAAAGGCAGACACACCGAAGCATCGTTCTGGGTGAGTCACTCGATCATTAAGCATAAGAAGTCCTTCCAAGATGGAGAGATGATAAAAGAGGCCTTCGTTGAGGCAGATGGCTAGGGAGAAATTCCTGCTGAGATTTCAAGACCCCTGGCCGGAGAAAAAGGAGTTTCTCCTTGTCATTAAACATGCAGAATACAAGCAACTTAATAACGATCAATGGCCGCTAGACTTGGTATTTTTTTCCAATCTGACCAACATGTTGAATACGCTTAATTTACAGCTGCAAGGAAAAGAAAAAACCATGGTCAATATGATTAGCTCAGTTAATGCTTTCAAACGAAAAATGCAACATCTATACTAAAAGCTGCAGCGCCTTGATTTGGGGAACATCCAAAACCTCGCGTCAGAGCTGGAGACGCAATGGAAGGCGTGTGCGCAACTTGACAGCATACGCTACGCAGAGCAGATTGAAAATTGCCTGTCAGACTTTGACAGACGGTTTCAAGACTCAGCTTTACTTGAGCCAATCGCTGCATTTAAGTGCTATCCATTTAGGGAAGATGTTGAGGGTGATTCACCCGCATCAAAAAAAAAATTGCAACACCGTTTCACCTAAAACTCCTCTACAGTGGAGGATGAGATTTTGACACTACAGGATGACATTCAGCTGAAGTATGGGGCTCATGGACAGTTTTGGAACTTACTCACAGAGGAAAAGTACCCAAACATGAGGAAATGTGCTGCCTCCTTGACTGCATTATTCAGCTCTACTTATTTATGCGAGTCAGCCTTTTCCCACATGAAGATTATTAAATCCAAATACTGTAGTGACCATAAATGTATTGAATTGTTATTGTGTCATAAGGGTTATTCAGTTATGCAAGGTATGACAACATATATTTTATGTATAAAGTATACTCAGTATATATACTGTATATAGCATTTTTAATGTAGGTAGATCATTTCGACCTGGTTGTTTTAAAAGTAGCTTGCAAGCCGAAAACAGTGTGGGCACCCCTGCTGTACACTGACAGTATAATACTGCATATTCACTTGCCCTCCAAATAGCACAGCTGATAGAAAATAACATTAGAACAAGGCATCTTGTGCACATACAAGAAGTCTCACTTTACCTTGACTGTCTGTGTCTGTGCATGTTTGGTATATACATGCTTGATCTTCACTCAGTGAAGTGATAGTTAAGCTTCAGCAGAAGTTGGCTCTCATTTTTCATGTACAGTATTCTTTCTTTCCCTGTCCACTGTCTGTGAGGAATTTGTGCCGCTAGGACGTGACAGTTTGTGTGTGGTCATGTGACTGCATGGGTACATCTGATTTGTGAAACGGAGCCATGTGATTATTGTTGCTACGTCTGATTGGTAAAACGGAGTCTTGTGATTATTGTTGCTACGTCTGATTGGTGAAACAGTCATGCAGTAGATCCACTGGCGGCTTTTCTCTGGCAAAAATATAGCGTTTCTAATGAGGGGGAAAAAAAGTAACGATTCGCGTGTTGCCCAATGTAGCGGAGTAAGAGTAGCGTTTCTTCTTCACATATGTACTCAAGTAAAAGTAAAAAGTATGGGGGTTTGATTAGTCTTCAAATTTGTTGGGTTATAAATTGATCTGTTTGTATGGAATGATTACAATGAAAATTAATAAAATAAAAATATTAAAAAAAAAAAAAGTATGGTGCAGTAAAACTACTCTTACAAGTACAATTTTTTTTAAAAGTTACTCAAGTAAATGTAACGGAGTAAATGTAACACGTTACTACCCACCTCTGATTCTGAAGGACTGGAAAATGGAAAATATTATCCTGTTATAGAAAAAAGGTAATCAGGCAGATCCAAGTAACAATAGGCTAGTATCAGTAATGTGCATCACAGGTAAATTAATGGAAGCAATAGAAGCAATTATTAAGGAAAGGAGAGAGCAACAAATGGCAAGAACTGGATTATTAATGAACAGTCATCATGGGTTCAGACAAAGGAGGTCATATTTTACTAATATGCTGGAACTCTACAAGAAAGCACCAAAATAATATGATCAAAGTGGAGCATATTATTTATCTTAGCTTTCAGAAAGTATTTGATAAGGTGCCACATGAAAGGTTGGACATTAAACTAAACGAATTGGAAGATCAGGGTGTAGTGTGTGGATAGTTTCAGAACTGGCTCAGACACAGGAAGCAGAGGGTGATGATGCAAGGAACCCAATCAGAACTGGCTGATGTTAAGAGTGGTGTCCCTAAGGGGTCAGTGCTAGGGGTGCTGCTATTTTAATGTATATGAATGATTTAAATAGGAATAAAAATAACAAGCTAGGTGGATTGACAGATAATCTGGAATCCTTTGAGTCATTACTGAGGGACTTGGACAGCATAGAGTCTTGGGCAAATTTGTGGCAAATGAAATTTAATGAAAGTAAATGTAAAGTACTACACATAGGAAGTAAAAATGTTTAACTACACAATGGGAGGACTGAAAATTAAAAGTGCACTTTATGAGAAGGACTTAAGTGTTGTAGTTGACTCTCCATTATCAACCTCCAGACAATGTTCAGAAGCCATTAAGAGGCAAACAGAATGTTAGGTTATACTGTATAGCACGATGTGTAGAGTACAAGTCCAAGGAGGTTATGCTTAAGCTTTATAACGCACTGGTAAGATTCACACTGACTACATCTGGTCCCGTAGCTATTCCTGTGTGTAGCCTCTCAATTGTCTTCTTACTTGGTCTTCAGTTATGGACAGTCCACATTGATGGTTAGAGGCGAATTTATAATTCCAGTTGACATGGTAGGCATTGTTGATATAGTAGAGATGGTGTGGGGAGAATGGTTATTGAAAGAAGGTGGCAGTGGGAGAGAAAATCTATCAAAAACTTAGTTCAAGGCATTAGCTTTACTCACATTCCTTGGAAAAAGCTATCATTTTTAATCGTTAAATCATGATGCCATTTTGTTTTAAAAGGAGTGTTGCCATTTTCTGCAATTTAGCAATTAATGTTTTCCTGACAATATTACCCTGAAGGCATTGGTGGTCATGCAGTGGGTGACCTCACTAGAGCAACCAAATAAAGGTTGGTTAAGTTTCCAAGATTTAGATAAGCATAGTTCAATTTAGTAATACTTTAGTTATTTTTTCTTTTGTTCAGCACAATATACTTTTGATTTATTGTCTTTGATTCTTGATTATCGATTTGGAATTTATTTGTTGTTGAAACTCTACTTGATTTTTCACTACGTCTGCCTCCCGATTTGTCTTCATAAAAGCATATTTCATCTCCTTTTGAGTAAGAGCAATAGGCTTAGCCTTTAATGTCAACACTGAAATAAGAGGAGAGAGCAAAGGAGAAAAGAGTAAAGAAATGTACAAAAATTTACTTCCTTTTTTTAATTTAATGAAGAAGAATACAGAATATTTTAAATTGTATTTTAGTTTGCAGGACAATCTCTAGCCATAACCTTCAAAAATATTTTCAGGTTAGGCCAGGTTGGGGAGTTTGCACTGGTACAATGCGTGGCCACACCCACCACACAACAAAACAGCTCGGGATCCTGGTTGGCAACCCCCCAGGCAAATATGCAGTCCAGTTCAACACCCCCAAAATGATCATCTATCTGCTGCAGGTAGGTGTTACGTGGGCATCCCCTTGGTCTGGCCCAGGCGCTTGGGTCCTCAACAATGAGTATCCTGTGAGGCAGATCAGCCCCGGGGAATTGCACCACATGGCTGCAGTGCTGTAACTGACGCACCCTCACGATTCAGGTAATGTGCCTCAATCAGGACACAAAGTCAAACCACCAGTACCCAAGGATTCTCTGAAGAGACACAGTACCAAAGGAGTCCAGTCTTCGTCTCGGAAAACTGGATAGCGTCCATGTATCACAACCATATACCAAAAACAGGAAGCATCAGGACTCTAAAGACTTGAACCTTCATCCTTTTGCAAAGATATTGAGAGAATTTTGGTCTCGTCCATTTTGGAAATGGATGTCTGAGATGACATTCTGTTAGCAGGAATGTTATTTTACCTTTTTTTCTACTATCTTCCTAGGTATCCTGTATTTAATTACACTGAGTTGCTTTAATTAAAGTAAATTCAAGTATATACAAGCATGAGTAGCAGTAAAAGGGCTCAGAAAGAAATGGAAAAGACAGCTAAAGCTTCATCTAAGTCCAAAAAGGCCTCAAGTTTAAGTTCAAGGCACAGCCTGCCAGAAACTGACCTAGAACAGATAGGTAAAAGAATAGATCTCCAGGGACTTGACGCTGCAGCATTGGCTCCAGCCAACAGCGAAAGTGGGAGCGAAACTGCAAGTGAGTCAGGCCAGGAGAACTCGTCGTTTCCAGAAGGTTCATTGGAACTGTGCATGGCCTTACTATCCCTGCTGTCAACTACCCCCCGCGAGTCAGCAGCACTGACTCTAACTGGGTTTGCTACTCTACCTGTGGAGCATGGAGAAGACCAAAACTAACAGTCCGAGCTGAAAGTAACGATCATCGCAATAATTACCAAAGTTAACTACCACTCTCGGGGGAGGGACATAAAAGATATAAGGATAGATATAAATGACATAAACAAGACAAATGAGAAGCTGCTTCAGGATATTAAAAACCAGAAGAAACATTTAAGTAATTGATTTGAGGCAAGCTTTAAAGGCATGCTAAAAAAAATTGAGTTAAAAAAGAAAATGCGAGTAAGTTAAAGAATAAATTTAGAGCACATGGTGCTCAGCTTGAAGACGTTAAGCAAATGTTCACAGCTCGTATTGAAATGGTTGACCAATTGGCATCTACCGCAGGCGAAAAAGCAACTTGTGGAAACTCCAAATGCCAAGTGCTTGGAGACAGACTAGCTGCACTGGAAGATGGACACAGAAGGAATAATTAGAATTGAAGGTCTGTCATTGAAATTCATAGCTGATTTTTCTCTAAAATAAGTGAAGAGGACTTTATATCATAGCTTACCGTACAGGTGTATTGAATGCCTCAAAACTTAGAAGCCTTATTGTATGTTTCGAGAACAATAAAATAAATCTGACATCACTTCTCAGATTGAAACATGAGATTATATTTGCAAATAACCGCATTCATATTTTCAATGATTTCTCACTTTCAACAGCTGCTAAACACACCGCATTTTACAGCATCAAACAGTACTTAAGGAAAGCTCAAATCAGATACAGCCTCTTGTATCCTGCTAAATTGAGAGTGGATATTCAAGGCAAGTTCTACATTTTTATACCTCTGGATGAAGCAGCAGAACAGCTAAGAAAATTGATCCTGACACTTTTTGAAATACGATTGTGAGTCACATTGTGTTCTGGCAAGGCAAAGAAGATTTTACCTGCAATTTGGTCCATTTGCAATGAGACTTTTGATGTAATTATACATACTATTTCCTTCTCGGCTATTTTTACATTTTAATTACAATTATAATATTTTTTTCCCCAAAGATGACTGTTTAACATCATACCTTTGGTTTATTGTATTAGGATTATACTACCATATCTTATCTGCTTTTCCATGGGTACTGTTTAACACAGTGGTGGGCCGTCAGGGCCTGCAAGGCCTTCTGAGCTGGCCTAAAAAATATCTGAAACACAAACTGATGTTAATTATATTTTGTCCATGAATACTTATTAAATAATTCCAAATAGTCTGTCCGCTTCCTTTCATAGCTTTTCTGATGGTTGTGCTGCTTCCAGACATGTATTTTCGTATTAAAGCATTTAACCAATCACATTTCAGCCATCATTTGTTGCCAGGCAGGGTCAAAGTCAAAGAAGTCTGCCCGGAGGCCTTCACAATCCGTTCTGCAGGCCCTCTAAAACAAAATAAATGTTGATTAAACTGTTGCTTCAACCAATCAGATTTTGAGATGGTGTCACTAGGGCCCTCTAGCAGGCGTACGGCAACGTCATCCTATTCAGACCCATTGATTGGATAGGATGGTGTAATAGAAAAATCTGAATGAGAGTATGGGGCAGCTATACACATTGGTATGTTTGACGGTGACCATTCCCGTGTCCACTGCTTCTGTCGAGCGGACATTTTCAGCCCTAAAGCAAATTAAAACTTATGCCAGAAATACGACAGGGCAGGTTCGACTTTCAGCATTAGCTTCGATGGCGATAGAAAAGGACTTCGTGATGGAACTGAAGCGCACGGATAATCTGTATGACAGAGTAATTGAACTGTTTTTGAGGAAAGAGAGGAGGATGGATTTTGTTTACAAATAATCCGAATTTTTGGTGAGTAAAATATTGCTATTTTCCTAAATAATATTGCAAGTTTATGAGTTATTATTGATGTTTTTTATGTGTGTCGCGGCTGTAGCTGCAGTAGAAAGGAACTTGTTCACCCCTGGTTTGTCTATTCAATAAAGGCATTAATTGTGGCTACAGGAGTTATCTATCTGCGATGCAATGGCTCTTTATACTGTATTTCTGCATATTAAGATGGTTTTTATAACCATAAATTAGTTTTTGAGGGGTGGGTTGATTCAGACGGAGCACTACTGAAGGCCTAGGTGTGAAATGCATGGTGCGCCACTGGTTTAATATCATTCCTTGGGTTTACTCTTTCGGGACTGTTTAAGATTATAGTCCAGGTTTGTAGTATTTGAACTGTATTTCCAATAAATATCTCTACTTTAATCCTTCTACACCACTGCTGGGGGTCTTGTTTTGTTTTGGAAGTGCTCTTTCTCTAGATGTGTCAAAGTGCTGGGATTTCTTGAAGTGTGGTCTAGCCTCATGTGGGGAGGAAAAATTGGGGATGGGGAGAGAAAGAGAGCAAGTTATTTCTAACCTATCCTTTTTACTCCCACAATTGTAAGTGCCAACACAACAATAGGCCTTATAGCAATAACTCCTGGCAAAACTGGAAATTAAGGTTAAAGCTATCTTATGTAATAATGTACTACCTTAATTTAAGACTACAAAATGTCAACAAAAGTTCAGAAGCAATGTCTCTGTAACCAAACAGTGAACATCGTGAGCAAGAATGTCAAAGGTCTCAATCACAAATTAAAAAGAAAGTATTTTCTCACCTAACAGGTCTAAACACCAAGATAATATTTTTACAGAAGACTCTTTTATTAAGCAAGGATCAGTTTCTGTTGCTAAGTGACTGGACTGGCCAAATATTCCACTACAGCTATACAAGAAAACCTAGAGGTGTGGGAATCTTAATACACAGAACAGTTTCTTTTGTAGTATCAGGGGAGTGTTTTTCATACGTGGATTACTCGTTTAGCCGGATGTAATTGTTGACGATTTGGCATGATCTTGGGTCTATCGGTTTTTCGAAACTCTTGCTGGATGTGTTGTCATAGCAGCACCTCAAAATCCTCAAACCTGTGCGGAGCAGGTTTGTTCTATGTAAACAAGGATTAGCTCACACACTTAATCAGTGTCCATGCATGGAATTCATTCAGTCATGGCTTCACTGTTCATGAATGAGTGACCAATTGATATCGGTGCGCAAATTATAAGAAGAGAATTTCATACAGAGAGGGTTTTGCGCGACCGGCAAGATCCTTTATTGCTCCTGGAGGAAATTCTTTTCGAAAGATACCGCTTTAGCTGAGGAGGAATATTGTACCTCAAATATTTATTAGCACCTTATATTCGAAGTCAAACTAGGCGAAGTCGGGCTCTCACAACCACACAGACAGTATGTATTGCTTTGAGGTTTTTTGCAAACGGCACTTTTTTTATATACTGTAGGCGATGCAGAAAATCTATCTAAAAGTGCAGTTTGCCAGGCAATTCGTAAAGTCTGTTTGGCTCTGAATGCGGGTGCACGCATTCATCTTGGATGATTAGATCCAGCTAGACTAATCTACTACACGGCTGCGTTTGAAAAAATGACTTATCGCGGATAAGTTTCACTGGCATTAACTCATCCAAGATGAGGCATCTGATCTCGAATGATTTAAGCGACATACGGAAAATACCCCCAGGTGTAGTATTTGATTCTGAAGGGCGATATGTGATCGTTATGGGTAATTTATTTAATTGTAAAGTGATTTTGATAAATATCTACACACCCAATGTGGATGACAGAGACTTCATTTGAAATGTATTTTCTTCCATTCCTAATGTGAACTCTCATAAAATTATAATGGCTGGAGACTTTAACTGTGTTTTAAATCCAGAGCTAAATAGGTAATCAGCTACACTGCAAAAACAATAACACGGTTTGTAATCGATCATAACTTATTAGACAACTGGAGATTTCTAAATTCAAACTCAAGAGCATATTCCTTCTTCTCACCAGTACATCATTGTTACTCAAAAATTGATTATTTCTTTATAGATAACAATTTTTTGCCCATGATCAAATCTTGCAAGTATGATGCTACTGTTATCTCCAACTATGCTCCTCTGATGATGAAGCGCAAATCATTATGTCCCACCTACTCATCCAGCAGCTGCAGTCTTAACCCCATTATTAGCTGATGAGAACTGTAGAGAATTTTCTGGGAATCTCTGAAGGAATTTTTAAGAGGACAGATTATTTCATATCAAGAAGCCATCAGAGTTAATCAGTGAAATTACCAGAACAGATCAAGAACATGCCAGGTTCCCAAATGAGGCACTTTATAGGAAAATACAGGCTTTGCAATCAGAACTCAACCTCTTGACAACAAAAGAAATAGAACAACCCATTTTTAAATCGCAACATCATTACTATGATCACAAAGAGAAGACTAATAAGATCTCAACAAATCCAAAAGCAGGAAGTTCGCAATGCAATACTAGTAATTACAAACACAGACAGAGACAAAATTACTGACCATAAAAATGAGAGACTACTTTTGAGACTACTATAAGTCCTTATATTCTACTCAGTTCAAAGAAGACAAGACACAATCTAACATGTTCCTCGATGCATTACGGATTCCACAGCTAGATACTCTCAGGGCAGAGGAATTAGATAAACCTCTGATACTCATAGAATTACTATAGGTAGATGCTATAAAATCACCTTAGAGTGGGAATGCAGCAGGCCCTGATTACTACCCTGCTGAATTAAAAAAAAAAATTCAATTAAGTTAGCTCCCATTTTATTAGTAACATTTATAGAAGCCACAGACAATAACATTGTACATCAAACTTTTCACTGAGCGTTAACTATTGTCTTTCTTAAGAAAAATAAGATCTTCTCATATTACAATATACATCGTAAAGACCAATCTCACTTCTGAGTAATGATGTTAAGATACTCTCAAGTTCTCTAGTTCTGGCTAGAAGGATTGAGAAAGTGCTTCCTTCGATAATATCACAAGACCAAACTGTATTTATTAAAGGCAGGCACTTACGAGCTTCCTATCTTCGACACCTGTTTAATGTAATATATTCACCCATAAAGTCTAACACCATGGAGATCTTATTATCTTTGAATGCAGATAAAGCATTGAATATATTGCTATATGCAGATGATATGGTACTATATATATAAGATCTACAAAATACTATACCTGCAGTCCTAATAGCACTAGCAGAATTTCAAAAGATATCTAGACTCAACATTAATTTGAATAAAAATGTGCAAAGATATGCATAGATGACCTACCCTTCATCTCACTTTAGATGGGAGAATTAACATTATCAAGATGAATATCCTCCCTAAGCGTACATCCCTGAATTAAGAAATAATTTTTTAAGAAATTAGATTCAAATACAACCTCATTTATTTGGAATTCAAAACATCCATGCATCCAAAAAGGTGACCCTACAACAAACTAAACAGAAGGTGGCATGGCTGTACCTAACTCTAAATTTTATTACTGGGCAGGAAATATACAAGCTATAAAAACCTGAACATTGACACAAATAGATTAGCACACACAAGCTTGGTCCACAACAGAAATAAAATCCTTCAGCACTTCTTTATATTCCTTGCTTTGTACCCAAGTAAATACAAGTTATTGCAAATATACTAACAACCCAATTGTCCTTCATTCACTCAGTATATGGAACCAATGTAGGAGCACTTCAAGATAGAGAAGCTTTTATCTGTGGCACATCTACACCATAACCACCTTTTTCTACCCTCTCAAACTTACTTAGTTTTTAATGGTTGGAAAAACCATTAAATCACTTAGAGATTTGTTCATAGATAATGTCTTTGCAACCTATGAGCAATTACACTCCAAATTTAGCTTCCCATCAACACAATTTTTCCACTATTTCCAAATTAGAAACTTTGCTAAAACGAAATCTGCCCAATTCTCCTCACCTCCCACCTGTTTCTATTCAGGAAGAAATATTGATCAGTCTTGAGGACTCAAACAGCATTTCTACAATAAATAAAAACATTTTAAAGTCCCTCCCTTTCAAAGATCCCAGAGTGCAGTGGGAAAAGGATCTCTTACCCAACATTTCAGAAAAGGAGTGGAAGGCAGCAATGCACAGAATTCACTTGAGCTCCATATACGCAAAGCATACAATTATTCAAATTAAATTTTTTATCAAGCACATCTATCATGTTTAAATAATTGTCCAAAATGTTTCCAGGGCAAGATCCAACCTGCAAACATTACAATCAAGCTCTAGCTTCATTGGGCCACATGTTTTGGGTGTATAACAAATTAACATCATTGTGGACCAAAATTTTGAAATGCCTATCAGACAGCCTTGGTGTCACAATCCCTCCTAATCCACTAACAGCTGTGTTTGGTGGACTCCCAGATGGGCTTAAAGTGGAGAAGGACAAACAAATTGTGATTGCCTTTACTTCACTATTAGCACATAGACTTATCTTGCTCAACTGGAAGAATCCTATCCCACCTTCTTTAAGTCAGCAAGTAACTGATGTTCTATACTATTTGAAACTGAAAAAAGTCTAATTCTCGCTTGGAGAATCTATTCAAAACTTTTTAAAAACCTGGCAGGATCTAATCAATAACATTTTAGAATAAGCTTTTATATTGGGGAAAAGGATTCTGTTCCCTCTGTTCTACTCTTAAAGTTTTACTCTGACTGTTTGCCTACCTCTTTTTCTCTTGGGTGGGGCTTGAATTGAATTAAGTTAAGTTTAACTTGTTTGTAAGGAATGTTATTTGTTTTTAATCTTCTTCTTGTTTTTAATAAATTCAATAAAAAAATAATAAAAGAAAGAAAAAAGATAATTATATAGGGACCTCCACACACCCCTTTTCAGTGACCTCCCAGTCCATCTGTTGACTTCATATGAAGTGTAACCAAAGAAATGAATGTTGCTGCCAAGGTAAATAAACCTCTCAACAAGGTCAACATTCTCTCCACAGAACACAACTGATGGCTGTGCCCAAGAGGTTATTAAAGACCTGGATCTTGCTTTTTAACAAGGACAATCACAAGCCCAGACATTCAGATTCCTCACTCAATCTCTCTAGAGCCCCAATTAGAGCCTCCATTGACTCTGCAAAGACCAGAGTATCGTCAGAAAAGTGAACATCAGTGAATCTTTCTTCACCAACAGATGCCACACAGCCGCAGGACCCCACAACCCTGCCCAACACCCAGTCCTTGCAAGAGTATAAGCAAGAACACACCTCTGACGAACCCAAGAATCAACTGGTAAAAACAGAGGTTTTGCCTCCACTCTGCTCAGCACTCATAGTACCAGTGTACAGGACTGCCATGATATCCAGCAACTTTGGGGGGATCCTGCAAAGTCAATCAACTGAGATGAACACTTTACAAAAATCAACAAAGGATGCAAAGAAACTCTGCTGATATTTGTGTTTGCGTTCCATGAGAACGCTCAATGCCAGAATGCAGTCAATGGTAGACTTCTTAGGCGTAAAACCAGACTGCTCCATAGGTGAGCAAGTGATCACAGATCCTATTGAGGATGACACTATCAAATACCTTACCCAGAACCGAAAGCAGTGTTATCCTCCTGTATTTGCCACAGTCCAGGCAATCACCCTTCCCTTTCCAGATAGGGACAACAAGTCCCATTTTACCAGTCATTTCAGATGACACCCGTCTCCCCAATGAAGGCAAAGATTGCTTGCAATGCAAGGAGGACAGCCTTATCACCAGCCTGGATACCACAGATTCTTGCAGCCTTTCCTGCATATTTTCAAAAACTTAAAACTAAAAAGAAAAAATCTATGTAAATTTTGACCAAAAAAACTTTAAACAATAATGTCAATGTATGTTATCTGTAGTTAAACCTAATCACATGCAGATGCACATTAGAGCAGCTCTGTTTGAGGAGCCCCAATTGCTAGAGATTCTCCATTCACAGTACATTCTGCCCACTGCTAAAATACCTGTTGATTACTTTTGCTCAAGAAATGTATTTTTCTTTTTTTCCAACTTTAATATGAGCTATCTTTCCTGAATAAAATAATATCTTCTGAATTACCCAGAGTCTTTATCATTCATTACTGGGAGAAATACAATTGCAGCCAAAGAAAATCACATTGCACTTTTCTCTCCTTTATGCTCCAATGAACCATTCAAGTGGCATAATTATGCAGCTGACAGCTGATCACAGTTCTTTTTTACAATTGCTGTCAAATTTACTGCTTGAAAATTATCATCTGCCACCTTGTTTAGGCCTGCCTTCATTTCAACTGGCAGGAAACAGCTCTCTAAGATGGCAAGTTATGTTGAAATAATCAATTTCTTGTGGTAGTAAGAAGTATAGTTGGCCTGTTTTCAACCTTATCAGCTTTTGCCTTTTACTTTATTTACATTATGCAATTATTATTTTAAAACTGTCATAAGTAAGAAATCAACACATTGTTAGTGATGGGTGGGAAAGCAACGAAATGAGAGAGGATTTTTAATCTGGAATGAGTAAAGGAAGAATTGTCAAAAGTGAAATAAGAATATTTTTAAAGTAATGAGAAGGTCATACACAGTGTTTCTACATGAAGATTAAACCATTGATTGTCAGGATGATGAGCCAAATAGTCCATCATTCACTAAACTGTATATAACATAAACTCAAAAAATGTTCAAAATGACAGATTTTATAGGCTAATTTATAGGCTTCTTTACTTTTTGTATGTGGTGTAAGTCTTTTGTAGCCTGTATAACAGCAATATGAGATAATTTAATTATGAAGTTACCACATACTAGAAGATCACCTTTTAATATGTCATGCTCTAATATTTTGTATATTCCACATGAAATTCAATCAAGTCATGTCTTTTTATTGTAAACACATAATCCCATGTGCCTTTGAATTGAAGACAGGATTCTCAACCAATGAATGAGCAGGACACGCAGATCTTCACCTTCCCATAATACTGTGCTTGCCAATTGCCTTTCCTGTTTATATTACATGCTATGTTTTCCAAAAGTATAAGTGTCAATAATATTTTACCAACAAAATGCATATATTTTTTACATTCTGAGCACATGAATGGATCACATACATGTGGAGTATGTGACACAAATTACATCAGAATTTGTTTTTTCCATGGACATTTTTCACATTGTCTGCTATGGTCATTGCTGAGTCCTGTGCTATTACTGTCTTTGTTTTGTCCTTTCTGAACAAAAACATGAGATTGTAATTTTTTCCTTGGCCTCCACTATAAACATCATTGGGTAAGTAATACATGAAAAATAATATTTTTGTTTTCCACAATTCCTTTAACTGCAAATATTACATTTAGTGTGTGCAGCATGTGCATATGTATTTCTTGTAGAGGACATGGTGATAAAGCATGATTAATTTGATAATCATACAGTAATTTTAATCAACACGGTAACCTGTTTGCATCTCTACTGTGATTTGTACACAGAGTCCTTTACGCACTTGAACTGATTAAATTGTTAGTTCACACTTTAAATTACAATTTGCTTTCATTTGATCTAGAATTGCTTATTTGTTTAGCTCTGTCCTTTAGATGAAAATTAACATATAATGCAAAGCCCCATGTCTCAAACTCTGTTGCATCCCTGCCATTCATACTTAATTTGCTAGCTGAATTATGTAAGATCTCTGAGTTTACAATTGATTTGAGCAAGAGTGTTTTTTCCCCTATCTTCATCAGAACAGTTTAACTATTCAGTAGTTATTATTGCTGGGAAACTTTAAGATCTTTTTAAACTGAATGTTGGCAGTTTGATGGTAGTTGTTAATAGATGGTCATCCCTCCATCTCACACTAGGTGGGAAAATTAACAGTGTCAAAATGAAGAATAAGTCAGAGCTCCTATATGCAGTATTTTGTAGATTATATACATACACACACATATACAGTATATATATAGTATATATATATATATATATATATATATTGTGGTGAGTAGCTGGGGGTGGTACCCAGAAGGGATGCCCAGGAGGACCGGAGGAGAGCTTACGCCTCCTCCAGACCATGAGGGACCGACCACCCTGGTGGCTTTGAGGACCAACAGGAACAGAGCTTAGAAGCTCAACCCTATAGGGGCCCGTGGTCACCACCAGTGGGCGCCCCAATGCCTGTGGAGCCCTGGCCCTCATCACTTCCACCACACCCGGAAGTGCTGGGGGGAAGAATACCAGGGACACCCGGAGTGCTTCCAGGTGCGCAGTCAGTACTTACGCCACACCAGGAATGGGCAGCGGAAGCTCATCAGGAGGGACCTGGAGCACGTCTGGGTGTGTATAAAAGGGGCCGCCTCCCTCCATTCGATGGCTGGAGTCGGGTGGAAGTAGACAGAGTCTTGGGAGGAGAGGAGTGGAGGCGGTCACAAGAGAGAGAAAGAGGCATTGTGAAGTGGCCTGGACTTTGGGGTGATTGGTGCTATGGCATTGGGTTGTGTGTGTATTTCACTTATTGTAAATATTGTGTAAATAAATGTGTAGTGGTGCTTAAACGATGTCTACCTGTCTGTGTCCAGACTGTTCCCCACAATATATATATATATATATATATATATATATATATATATATAGTCACACACGCACGATTAGGGGGCAGCCAGAAGGACCAACGGAGTGTGAAAACTTACCGGACAGGGATATAAGACAGAATACTAATGCTCCTCTCCTTTTTTCATCAGTAAGACCGAAGACCAGACGAATCACGAACCGTGAAGTCTCCGCTAAAACACAATCATATACTAGGAAGAACTTCCAAATTCCAGTCGTCCCCATGTGACGACTTCAACCCGGTCACCCTCTGATGACATCATCTCCATCAAATCCCATTCATGTCATCTCATCTCTGCAGCAATTTCCGGTCCATCCGTCATAAAACCAGCCACCTTTCCAGTATCAATGGCAAATGTATATGCTCACTCTTACTGTGCTGTACAAAAAGAACAAATATTTTGGTTCATCTACAGTATATGGGGACGTTTCCCCAACCCTTTCTCTCTGGTCTCTTTTTCACAATATATATATATTATATAAAAATCTATGCTGTATCTGCAAAAAGAATGGAATAATTGCCCAAATCCAGGTGTGCAATGCTTGGAGAGACCTACCCAGGAAGATTTGAAGCTATAATTGCTGTCAAAGAGGCTTCTACAAAGTACTGAATTAGAGGTCTAGAAAATTAGATGAATGAGAGATTCCAGTCTGATGGGTAAACATGGCAAATGTATCCATTTGCATATATATATATATATATATATATATATATATATATGGCAGCCATCCTGAGTTGCAGCATTGCCTTGGATTTCCAAAGTACTTACTGGGAATTGCAGTTTGTCACAGCCCTTTTGGGTTCTGTGGATGCCACTTGGTTGTGCTTTCGCCTCTGGATCACGCTGATAGGCCACTAGAAGTACTCCTGGGTACTAGATAAAAGAAGCCCCCTGCCACTACTCCAGGACCCAGAGTCGGGAGGGAGAAGACAATGTTTGCTGGGAGGAGTGGAGGCAGCTGAGTGACAGAGAGAAAAAGGAAGAAGAAGAGAGTGTTGTGTACTCTTTATTTGACGGTGCTTTGTTCAGTTCAGGTGGGAAACAGTTTGGGAAGCACTTCCCAGAAGAAACAAAAAAGGGTTTGTGTGTGAAAGAACTCTACATCTGTCTGTGTCAGGTTTGGGGAGCTGGTGCACCCCTTGCAGGCCACAATATATGTATGTGTTTGTATGTGTATGTATGACCATGCATTAAAAAACTAATTTTGCAAAGACCTAAAAAAGAAGGTGATGACAAATGTTCTGTCCTAGCAGTGGGCTACAAACATCCTTTGACTCTTTGGAAGAGGACAGAAGTCAGATGAACCGGAAGTGCTTGGTTAGCCATAAAAAATAAATTCTGTGCATAATCTTCTCTGTAGTTCTCTTTAGTGACACATTATAGAACAAATTTTAAGGCAGGAATGCTTCTACCAGTTGTACCTGTTTATAACTATACATTCTGATCTTCTTTAACCTAATTTACTTTATCTTCTCTTTTCCTGATGCAATAAAAGCTAGTTTGATTATGATACAGCTAGTACGTTTTTGTTTTATGAATATTTTTTATGGAATTTATCTCTTGATGACCTCAATGGGAATAGAAGCTTTCTATTATAGGTTTATAGAGTCATTACTGTCAAGAGTACAGATTAAGTATTCAGGTAAGGAATTGAACATAGTTATTCAGAAAATACATTCTTCTTTTTCAATTTGAGCAAAATCTACTATATAATAAAATGCTAAGGACAGCATGTGTGTCCTGCCCTCACAGCTGATTGGCCAGTTTGTCTTTGGTGACATGATCAAGAATTCAAGTCTTTGAATTCAGCCCTCTGTAGGTTGATAATTTTCATTTCCATCAAACGATGTAGCATCCTTTTGTTCCTAACACATTGCCCAGTCCATATCAGTAGAGATATCCAGCAGGATTTATTTTCCCATTGAGACCTGAGGTGTTTTCAAAGTGTTCCTTTAATTTTTTTGAGCAGTATATATATAGTGTCACAGAAGGCCTGAGTCTTTGCACAGCTGGGACGCCTCTTCGCTGAGAGGACCAGGGGAACAAGCGTGGGCAGAAAATTTCCTCCCCCGGGATACTAGATGGCAGCCCCCATGGGTTTCAACAGCACCTCAGACTCCTGCAGGGCTTCATGAAATATAGAGTTGTCTACAGCCCTGTTGGGATCCAGGGGTGCTGCCGGGCCGGTGCTGCAGCTGCTCCTGAGCCCGTATGGGTGATCCTTTCACAACACCCGGAAGTGCTACTGGAAGTAGGTCATCAAGCACCTGGAGCAATAATGGGTAACATATAAAAGGATTCAGCAGACAGTACTCAGTGAGCCAGAGTCGGGAGGAGGGAGACGAAGCTTGCAGAGGAGGAGAATAGGAGAAAGAAAAGAAAAAAAAACAACAGAGAAAAAGAGTATTGTGCTGTGATTGTGCTTAGTGGGACTGTGTTGTGCCTGTGGGAAATGGGGAAAGTGTTTCCCATGAGGTGAAGAAAAAATTTTAAAAAAAATTGGTGTTTTTATAAGTGTCTCCTGCGTCTGTCTGTCTGTCGGGTTGAGTGGCTGCTACGCCCTCTACACTTGTCACTATATATATAGTATATATTTGAAGCATAAGAAACAAGTGATACAGATAATATAGCATTGGTTGCTCACAAAACCTTTGACTGGAATAACAGCAGATGAAACTGAAATACTTTCCAGAAGTGTCCTTCTCCGAAAGTGTGGGAGTTTTGGGTGGTGAAAGAAAACCATCCTACAGTTGGTGCAGATGAATTATAATACTGATAAAGCCTTAGAATAAGAGCTTCTTGGAAAGCTTTCTAAATGGTTTTGGTTTCAGACAAGGGTCAGCATTGAACAGCTGACTCTTATTCCAGATTCGACTTAAGTATGGGGAGGTGCAGAAGTGACATCCCTTTCCTTACATGCAAAGGAAGGGTGATGCTTGAGCCCAATGATGGCAGGGCTCGAAATCAGTGAGCATGCTGGGGAATAAATTTGCATTTAAAATACCAAATGGGTATCTGTGGATTTATGCTATATAACCTAGACTCTTTTTTTACATCTGTAACAGCTTGTGTCTGGTTGTGAGTTTCCTGTAACCATGAAGTCCACGTGGTGAAGTGAAAATGATGTGCACCTCTGGCATTGTCCAGAGTAACATATAATAAAAGGGCTTATGGTAAAATTAGTGTGGGTTGACGCCATTCCTGAATAGCATCAGAAGTTAATGATAAATCTGATTGATGGAAAGTAATTGTTATTAGGTGATACACTTACCAGAAATGACTACGTACCAGGCAAACTCTCAAAGGTCAGAAGTTAGCAAACACCTTCTTATACAAACAATCAGATATATTAATGGAGGTGATAGTGTTTTATTATGAAGTATTTTGATAATACTTGCCTAGACTTTCAGAAAGGTTTTGATGAAGTACTGCCAAGTCAGAGATTCAGGTAGCACTGCAATTATGTATGACAATGTATTATGTATGATATATGGATGTTTATCAGAATTATTGGATTTTAAAAGTGATGTTCCAGAAATGTTAGTATTGGGATCACTATTCATTTAAATTGAAATAATCGATTTCCTTACCAAGACAGCTAACTAATTAGTTAAATTTATAGTAGACACTGAAGTATGTAGCTTAGCAATACAATGCTGTCAGCAAAATACCTACAAATAGACCTGGACTTTATCCAGGTTTAAGCAGATATGGCAAAATAATTCTAAAGCTACAAATTTATTAACATTTAGGTAGTAAAATAGTTTACGTAATTATCTAGTTTAAGATCTGTTTGCCAAAATTATACGTTACAGAAAGACTTAAAAGTCAATGTGAACACAACCCGATAGAGGATAAAAATGAATAAAAATGTTGTATGGAGTATAAATTAACACAGTTTATGATTAAGATTTAGATGTTAAGAGATTAAGGATTAGAAATGCTGAACATAATGTAAGGTGTAACTAAAGTGAATACCAGAGGTGTAGAAAAAAATCATTATTTACATTAACATTATACACTTCCTCAGATCAAACTTGGAAGAATATTATCGAAGACATAAACTGTGAGGTCCAACAGATGCAATGCAAGAACAGTCCTTTCAATGAGGATCCAATAAGTACTACCCCTTCAGTCACGCTAATGCACAAAAGAATATAAAGGATCTTTAATTTGCTGAAAGACACAGACAGCTTAGAAGCTCTGCCTAGGGGGTTTCTTTTGATTTTTAGAATGGAGATATCTGCCAAGATAAACCACTGGCAATTTTTATCAAGCATCCCAGAATTACTCCTAGGAATTGGAGTAAATGCCTGACTCAGATAACAATTTGTCCTACCACAGAGTAGGGTATGAGAGGTAGTTATGAAGCATCCTACACCTGTTCCCAGTGAAGAGTAGAAGTTTACATTTGGGAATGAATGACATCATGATTTTATGGAAGTTCGAACTATAAAGAAGTAGTCATTACGAAGTCTTGTAATTTCCTTGGAAATCATCGTGACACTTTGTAGTTTTCTGATACTTACACTATGACTTCACCACAAAGATAAAGATGATGATAATAATAATAATAACAATAATATTCAAAGGGACATGACTACACTTAAATAAAAGGTTTGTAGCAATCTCCTTGAGCGTTCAGGAATCATGCATTGAACCAGGCCATTTCCCAACAACATCAAGGATAATGCTGTAACCAGCACTGGGATGGAAAACTGAAACACCTACCAAATGACGCTTAGAGTTCCAGAAGAATTTCCTTCCTGCTATTATGGCAATGGGAAACACCTTGTAAAATTTCAATTACTGAAACTAGCCATAACCATTCTTCCACTGTTTCTGAATTCGAGTTCACTCTTGTACTGTTCTCAGTCTTCTTCCAGGGTCTAATATCCTGCCACACTCCATGATCTCCCTTTATCTGTAAAGCTCTATTTATCCAATGTCCCAGGAGTCACCACCTGTCTTCATGAACCTTCCCAAGCTTGTAAAATATAACAGAACTATTCCAGGAGGTACTGTAATGCAGAACTAAGCATACTTGTGTGACATTTTGCTGTCAATCTCTCATCCAGCCCCATCTATCTTTAGAGTAATACACTGGCTAATGCAATACAGCTTGCATCAATGGAAATCTGTGTGTTGATACTGTGATTTTATTAAATAGGCTAAATTGTGTCTGATTGTGACATACTCAGACAATCTCTGTTGCAAAGCTGCATTTTCCCTGTATGTAAACAATGCCTCAAGTTCAAGTTCAAGATATGGCCTGGCAGAGACTAACCTGGAACAGATAGGCAAAATAATGGATATCCCAGGACCAGACACCACAGCATCGCCACCATCCAAGAGTGAAAGTGCAAGTGAGTTGGGCCAGGAGACCTCATTGATTCTAGAAGGTTCACTGAAACTGAAAATGGCTTTACCTTCCACACTGTCAACTACCCAAGCCACCACGGAGCTCGAAGAAGCCCGAACTGAACAGTCCAAGCCGAAGGTTATGATTGCCGCAATGATTACTGCATTAACTACCACACTCAGGAAGGACATAAATTAGATAAAGAGCAATATAAAGAAGATCACAAAGAATATATAAAGGAAAGATATAAAGGACATAAATATGACAAATGAGAAGCTGATTCAGGACATTAAAGACTTGGAAAAACATTTAAGTAATCACTTTGAGACAACCTTTAAAGGTATGCTAGAAAAAATTGAGGAAAAAATACAGGAAAATGTGAGTAAGTTTCAAAATAAATTTAGAGCATTTTCAGCTTGAAGATGTTAAGCAAATGTTCACAAATTCGTATTGAAATAGTTGAACAATTGGCTTCCGCAACTGATGAAAAAGCAACTACTAAACTACTAAATTTGAATGCAAAGTGCTTGGAGACAGACTAGTTGTGCTGGAAGATGGATATAGAAGAAATAATATCAGAATTGAAAACTGTGAAAGCCCAAACCCAGTGAAATTCATCGCTGAACTATTCTCTCAAATAATTGGAGAGGACTTCAAAACAGACACTGGGATATCAGAAGCTTACCGTATACATGGATTGAATGCCTCAAAACCTAGAAGCCTCATTAGTACGTTTCAATGAATTACAATCTAAAATGAATCTGATGTTTCTTCTCAGACTGAAACAAGAGATTATATTTGAAATCACATTTTCCCTGATTTGAGCGGCATGGTGGCGCAGTGGTAGTGCTGCTGCCTCGCATTTAGGAGACCTGGGTTCACTTCCCAGGTCCTCCCTGCATGGAGTTTGCATGTTCTCCCCGTGTCTGCGTCGGTTTCCTCCCACAGTCCAAAGACATGCAGGTTAGATGCATTGGCAAACCTAAATTGTCCCTAGTGTGTGCTTGGTGTGTGGGTGTGCCTTGTGGTGGGCTGGCACCCTGCCTGGGGTTTGTTTCCTGCCGTGTTGGCTGGGATTGGCTCCAGCAGACCCCTGTGACCCTGTAGTTAGGATATAGAGGGATGAATGGATGGATTTTCCCTGATTTCTCCCCTTCAACAGCTGCTAAACGTACCACATTTTACTGCATTAAACAGCGCTTACTCAAAGCTGAATCTACATATAGCCTCTTGTATCCTGCTAAATTGAGAGTGGACATTCAAGGCAAGTTCCACATTTTTAATTTTCCAAATGAAGCAGAAAAAGAGCTAAAAAAATTAATCCCGAGACTTTTTGAAATACCATTGTGAGTCACATCGTGTTCTGCAAGGCAAAGAAGACTTTACCTGCACTTTGACCTATTTGCAGTGAAACATTTGCCGTAATTACTCATTTTATTTCCTTCCCTGCTACCTTAACATTTTAATTACCATTATAATTATGTGTGTGTATGTATGTGTATATGTATATGTCTACATTAAATACTGTATATACAGTATGTATACTTTTTTGTTTGTTTGTTTTTCCAAACGGGACTGTTTAACATCACACCCTTGGTTTACTGTTTTAAGATTGTACTATCATACGTTATCTGCATATCCATGGGTACTGTTTAACATCATAACCTCATACCCTGGGTTTTTTCTTTTGAGCCTGTTCAAGATTATATTCTAGGTTTATAGTATTTGAACTGTATTGCCCATACATATCTCTACTCTATTCTTTCTGCACTGCTGCTTGGGGGCTTCTTTTGTTCTGGACGTGCTCTGTCTCTAGGCATGTGACGTATGGTCTAGCCTTCTTGGGGAGGCAAAATAGGGAGGGGGGATTTGTGGAAGGAGAGAAAGGGAGCAATCTATTTCTGATCTATCCTTTTCATCCCCACAATTGTCAACACAACAATAGGCTTCTTAACCCTAAACTGTGGCAATATTGGAAATTAACGTTAAATCTATCATATGTAATAATGTACAACCTTAATTTAAGATTATAAAATGACAACAAAAGTTCAGAAGCAATGTCTCTATGACCTAACAGTGAACTTTGTGAGCTGGATTGTCAAAGGTCTCATTAACAAATTAGAGAGGAAGAAAGTATTCTCTCACCTAAAAAGTCTAAATGCCAAGATAGTATTTTTACAGGACACTCATTTAATCAGCAAGGATCAGTTTCGATTGCAAAGAGACTGGACTGGCCAAATATTCCACGCCAGCTATACAAAGAAAACTAAAGGTGTTAGAATCTTAATTCACAGAAAAAATTTGTTTGTAGTATCAGATCCTGAAGGGCAATATGTGTTGGTTATGAGTAATTTATTTAATTGTAAAGTGATTTTGATAAATATCTACACACCTAATGTGGATGACATAGACTTCATCAAAATGTATTTGCATCCAATCCTAACTTGAACACTCACTGTTTTAAATCCAGACCTGAATTGGTCTTCAGCTAAGAGGCGATAACATCTAACATTGCAAAAATAATTACACAGTTTTTAATTGATCATAACTTATCAGATCCATGAAGATTTCTAAATCCATACTTAAGAGCATATTCCTTCTTCTCACCAGTACATCATTGTTACTCAATAAATGATTATTTCTTTATAGATAACAATTTCTTGCCTATGATCAAATCTTGCAAATACAACGCTTTTGTTATGTCTGACCATGTCCCTCTGATTGTGGAGCTCATATCACTATGCCCGACATACACATCTCACAGCTGGCATCTTTACCTCCCATCCTTAGCACCGGAGAACTGTGCAAAATTCATGTCCAAGCAAATTGATTTTTTTAGAGACAAATGCATCCTCAGAGGTTTTTGCAGGAATATTCTGGGAAACTCTGAAGACACTTTTTTAAGAGGACAGATTATTTTATATCTCTCCCGCAAAAATAAATCAGAAACCAAGAAGGCCTCAGAGTTAATCAGTGAAATTACCAGAATGAATCAAGAACACGCCAGGTCTCCAAATGAGGCACTTTTTAGGAAAAGACAGGTTTTGCATCATCACTCAACCTTTTGACAACAAAAGAAACAGAAAAACTAAACTTTTTTAATTGCGACATCATTAGTATGAGCATGAAGAGAAGGCTAATAAGATCTTAGCTCAACAAATCCACAAGCAGGAAGTTTGCAATACAATATCAGTAAACACCAACACTGATGGAAACAGCAATATTTTATTATTATTATTAGCAACATTTATAGAAGCCAGAGACAATAAAACTCTACCTCAAACTTTTTGCCAAGCATTAATTACCATTTTTTCTAAGAAAAGTAAGGACTTATTACCATGTTAATCATACAGACCAATTTCTGAATAATGATGTTAAGATACTCTCCAAAGTCCTAGACAGAAGGATTGAGAAAATGCTCCCTTCAGTGATATCACAAGACCAAACTGGATTTATTAAAGGTAACATTTGGCCAATCTTCGACAAGATTCGGAGTCTACAGCCCTAACTGTACTAATAGAATTTCTAATTCACTAACAGCTGTGCTTGCTGTACTCCCAGAGGGGCTTAAAGTGGAGAAGGACTAACAAACTGGAATTGCTTTTACTTCACTATTAGTACGTAGACTTATCTTGCTCAAATGGAGGAATCCTAACTCACCTCTTTTAAGTCAGTGGGTAACTGATGTTATATATTATTTGAAACTGGAAAAAATCAAATTCTCACTTGGAGGATCTGTACAAAACATTTTTTAAAACCTGGCAGGATCTAATCAATAACATTTTAGAATAAGCATTTATATTGGAGAGAAGGACTCTTTTCCCTCTTTACTGCTCTCAAAGTTTTACTCTGGCTGTTGACCTTCCTCTGTTTCTCATGGGTGGGGATTGAATTGAATTTAGCTTTGTTAAGTTTGACGTGATTGTATGGAATATTACATGCTTTTAATAAATTGAAGTAAAGATTAAAATAAATGCTTTAATTTTGGCTGACACCCGATGGAATATTGATGGAGTGATCATATGATGTAAAAGGTTTTTTTTTTTTTCAAAGTTCACTTTTGTACATTTTGAGCCAGTCAGGATTGTTTTTTGGCTCTGGGATGCTTGATAAATATGAGGACAGATATCAGACTGAGCTATTGCTAAATTTATCCTCTATCTATCTATCTATCTATCTATCTATCTATCTATCTATCTATCTATCTATCTATCTATCTATCTATGTTGTGAGCCAGAGAGGTAAGCACAAGGATATTTCTTACTAATACCATTAACATGCTCACATTCAATTTATAGTTGTAATGATTTAGCCAATATGTTCCTGGGTCATGTAAATTCTTACTTGAGTATTTTATTGTTATGTTTTGTTATATGTATATATGTGTTTGTATATGTATTATTTGTCTTTGTGTTTTGAATATTGTTTTGTCTAATTATTTAGTATTTATGTATTATGTGTATTTATGGCTTAGTGTTTTCAGTTATATACCACCAGTAACACTGCACTGCACAATAATGTGCAGTGAATACACTTCACTTGAGCATTCATAGTTTTCATCCTCTTTCTCTGTACATGTAGCATTCGTTTGCTCAGAGATTGATGCGCTTGCTGCTTCCTGAGCAGCTCTTCTTTTCTCCACCCTAGTGGCCCGCTTCTTCTCTTCTTTTGTCAGCATCTTTTTGCATTAAAACTGATTACTGTGTTTGCAATTACTTAGTACGTTTTCTTTAATTTTTCACTTATGCTAGCACTTAAGTCTTCAACCTGCCTCAAGAATGACTTAAGAAATGAAGAGGTAGGGGAAGTGACGGCGAAGCTGGTAGGGATGAGAATGGCCACTGCCAAGAGGTGATTCTACAATAAAATAGAATAAAAATAAAAAAAGGAATAACCTTGGAGGTCAATCATCACCTCGAAAGCGGATAGTAGACGTCACGTAGTATATGTGTACCAAATTTCAGGTCAGTAGGTCAAACGGTTTGCAAGCTACAGGTGATTTAAAATCTTGGACAGACAAATGGACAGCCACAGTACCCTATTATATATAAACATATGCTTTGTGGGTGGAACCTTTAAAGACGTCAAACATCCAGTAATCACAAAATGCACAGAAAAAAACACAAGAGGACTCACCACACCATAAACATATTCACAATGAACCGCAAGGGACTGTGGGTTATCCCAGCTTTTATACAGATGGGGGCAGTCCCTTGACAGAGACTGGCAGGTGGCTCTGCCTCTTGGGGAACCACCCACAAAATATATAGAATACAAAAGAAGATACGCAGATACATAGAAACTAAATAACTAACAATATTAATATAAATAAAGGCATCAAAAAATAACAAAACAGACATAATAGTGGCATTTGAACCCTACTCAGATGAGGAAACCTGGCTGAAAGATGAAATCATCAAAGGGAACAGTAATATTGACACTTTTGCATTACAGCAGCCTTTCTACCTAACAGCAAGAATGTAGACTGTAAAGGGAAACCTATGTAAACAAAGCGACATGCTCCATTCAGATGGTACTCAATGTTGAAATGAACTCGGTAGGCAACTGCTGATAATGGCCAATGACAATCCTTCTGAGGACAGCCACAGAAATGTAACAAAATTACAGATAAGAAAATGTTTTCTATGACTACAGCTGGGAAACAAATCCAAGTTATCCTGGTTATTCTGGATCTGTATACCATGCATATGTTGTTAAGAACTCAAGTTGTTCTACCACAGATAGAATCTTGGCAAGGCCACAAAGGGAAGAGGAAAAATTGACCAGAAGATGTAACATAGTCAAAAAATAACAAACAGGAAATTTATTATCAAAGAATATTAGCCTAAATTATAGACATACTATAATCCTAAGCAAAAGTCAGGCCATACGTCAGTAGAAAGATTATGCATTAAGGCTGGAACATTAAACAAAACTTGAGTTCAAAAATAGCAAAACTGAAGTGAAAATCCTTAAGTTCAAAAAGAAAAAGCAACAAGCACTACCATTGTTATTTATCTGTAATCCTGGATGCCCACTGAGATGAACTGTCATCTTAAATAACATCTAATGGATGACAGCATGCCATGTGACTTGCGAGGATGCATCCCAGAGATCAGAGTGTCCAACAAGATGCAGTCATGATGAAATTAAACAAAAAAAGTTAAATTAAATTGCAAGATTCAGAACATAATAAAGCTAACAAATGAAACTGAAACTAAAACCAGAACCGATTAGAGAGCAAGAAAACAATGTAAGAGCTTAAGGTAAAATTTAATGAACCAAATAAAAAATAACTAAAGCTGCATAATTTCATAACACAACACCGGAGAAGCACATAATATACTTTCAATTCATTCATTCAGTTTTTGACTCTTGAGGTCTGTATGAAGGATGGTTAACTCATTTTGTGCTGATTTTTGTTTTTTGTTCCTTTTGTCACAGGGATGAATATTTTTCCGAAAAACTCAGTTTTCTAAAAAGCTCACAAAGCAAAAGTTTCACACATCAATCAACAAAAAATATGTCTTTATGACAAATGTCACTGTATTGTATGTTGTGTGAGCCTCTATACTATGTGATGTCACATGTATATTACATACCTGTTACCTGGTTTGGTTCTACAAAGTATAGTAACGTTCAAAACAAAGATGTGTGTGCATTGCCCCGTTGCACTGATTGCCATATTCCTTGCACTGGTGCCTCTTTCTCAGTTGTCTGTTGCTGCACACAACTCAATCAAGTGTTGTGTTCAGCAACATCTGCATAAAACGTTACAGAAGCATTTACCTGTCACGTGACATAATCTGTCCAAATCCAGCAGTGGACAGAGCACATTTGGACCAGTGCTCCCTGCAGTTACAGCATCAGTCCAGTCCCATCTCTGTTTGCATTGCTACATAGCCCTCCATCTCATCTTTTGTTGTGGGCTCCACATTGAAAAGCAAGAATGCTGTGAAAGCTCATCATGGGAATCAAAAAATTGCTGGGCATACCTGTTTGTCTCGTCAGACATTAGATGAAAGGCAAGAAAGAACAGCCTGAAGTAGTGAGTTCACCTGAAATTTGAGTCGTTTTGTGAAGTTGGGTAGCCAGCTGGCCTCCCACAGGTCAATATCTGGGTGTTCGTCCCAGGTGAACCTTGCCATAGGTGCATCAGCTGTGCAGATGTGCTCAGCTTGGGGGCGATCAGCTGGGGTGCGATCAGGTGATGCTGGGACCTTGCTCTCCTGTACTATCTCCAGATCATTTGTATCAAAATTGGAGTCTGAAAAGTCAGAGTCTGACTCAACGATAAAATACAAAATGTCGTCCACTAAGTATTTTGCTTTGCACATTCACTTTGCTCTCTTGCCAGATGTCGATGCCATTTTTGCTGTGTTTGCTCTTCACTACTTATGCACATGCAAGGATTAAACTTGAAGTCAACGAGTCTAACATTCCTTCTAGTAAAGAGAGTCTACCTATAATGTAACAGTGAGTTTTGACAACATTTAAGCTGATTATAGTCTTCTATCTCTGGATGTCGACTTTTGTCGACATCAGCCCTCAGGGCTGCATATTGACAAACATCGATATTCGTCTTAAAAGAGTTCATTCTCTGTTTTGTCATGGTGATGTATTCTGCAATAGCTATTGATATCTTAAATTATCATCCATCCATCATTTAATCTATCACTTAATCTAATTCAGAGTTATGGCCTCAAATATACAAACACCTCAAATAAACAAACATCTGAGTTCTATTCCTGTGTTTAAGTGTCACAAACAACTGCGACGTTTAATAACTGTCTTTTTTGAAGTATGGCCTTGATGTTTGCTTTCAAGCTTTAAATATATAACAATTGTGTGTATTCTGTGTTCTGTTCAGTGTGCCTTGTTGTGTGATTTATTTTCATTTTTAAAGAATCTTTGGATTCAGCTCACTTTTAAAGGAACTGTATAAGTTAAACTAAGCCTTGAATACAAACATATTCCTTTTGACATTAATATGTGTAGCCTACCAAGGACCCCCACCATCAGGTGTACACCAATTGACTTCTCCCCAAGAAGAGCCCCCACAAACCCCTTCAGCACCTTCCAAATACTTTCCCTTTAAAGAAAAGAATAAAAGGAATTTGTGCTGACATGCACTGGTGCAGCGCCTGTTTCCAACACGCTGGCAGATACATCTGGTTTTCCATAGAGACAGATTGTGTGCAAAATCACTCAAAGGAAGGCACTTCTTCTCTTAGTTATTTTTGAAAGAGCTCTCCAGACCCCTGCTGAAATGAACATTCTGACATCTAAAAACTGCAGAAAGTATTTCAACTTTTAAAAGCCCAGAGTGAGATAGCCAGTGCTGACAAGCTATTCAGTTTTAATATTAAACTAATTTCCTAGCATGGATGAGGCCTACATTTAGAACCTGCTGTGTTTAGCCCTCACAGAGGATCGGGCTCCACCACAGACTGATCACTCACACACAACCTAACTATCTGACCTGAAAAAATAACTCCTTCATATAGCATTGCTGTTATTGACAGAGGTGCTGCAGGTATGACAATACAGCTAGCCCACACAACGATGAATGGGTCTCTGGTTTCCCCATAAAAGAGCCAGTGCAATTCAGAGCTTAGGACTTCATGGACCACTAGAGGGACCCCAATACCGGTGATACTCCTGGTTCGAAGAGTTCTTTAATTTTGGAACATTTAAGTGGGATAAAAGTTTGAGTAAAGATTCATTTGTGGGATGAAGAGGCCAATGTACACAGAGATTGTGAAAGGTGGAAAATGAAACAGAGAGTGCTTTACAGAACTTGGACAAGTGGGCGCGCCACTATTGTTAACATTTTGTGAGGATTTGTTATTTTGTAGTAATAGAGAGTGAGAGGATTTGACAAGAAGATGGAAGAACACCAAAATGAGCAGGCAGAGACATGGTCAGAAGACAGGGAAGAGGTCAAAATATTGGAAGGACTATAAGAAAAGACTAACAACAAAACACAAATACTAGAAATGAAGTGAAAAAGCAAAAAATAGGTCCTAACTCTAAAGTCTTCTTACAAGTGGGATTTGCCCTTTTCTAGTCTACGGAAAGGATGCAAACTAAGAAAAGGGGTCCAAAACTTTGATGTTTTGCAGTAGTGCACCATCATCTTATATAGGCAGGATACGATGATGCAATACATTACGTGGGTGCTGTCAGTCCCAGATTTTCACAAAATAGTGGTAACCCATCCAAAAACAAAGCAGTGTTTCAGCTATAACAACAAAAAATATAAACAACCACAAAGACAAAATAAAAAGTCAAAAATTTAAACCAAATCCATCTCAGGATGCCAAACCACGGCCACAAAGAGGATTTAAATCTGTAACAAAAAGCATATACTCTCTGCCTGAGGCTTGACAAATAAAGTGACCTATTGCTGATATATCCTGAACTCTTTGGCATTGTTTTGACGTCATCTGAAATTCTGTTTTTGCTGCTATTGTTTAGTGACGTCTCTCCAGTAAAGTTACTGATCTGTTTGTGTGCCAACTTTACAAATGTGCATCCACAAGGTGCAAATTGTGTCTTGTCTGAGATCACCAAAAACAAGTAAGGCTGCAAAGTTGTAGAGCAGATCTGAAAGCAACCATCATTTTTTCAAAAAAATTAGTGACAATTCCAAGTTCTTTTGCTGAGGGAACTCCTTTAACTTTGTCTGTAAGACATGATCTCAGTTTCCTTTTAATTTGGTATACTTTTGCAGTCCTTATATGTTTTTGTTTCTATGGAAATTGCTGTGTGTGGCTATCACCTTCTGCATTAATTTAATCATCAGTAAAATGCATGCCCTTTACAGAGCATGGCCTTTTGTGACTTACGTGCTTTTCAGGTGCTGGCTCATAATATATACCAGGTAGATCAATGCAGACTGGGATCATGGCAGCATCAGCTTGTCTCTATTCTCTATTCAAAGTGAGCACGTTTTCCTGTATATGTTGGCCTGTGAGAGGGCCGCTGCTGCATCGACGAGAAAGGAAGAACACGTATGTCTTAAACATAGCTAGAAAGAAAATGACATTTACTACACCAAATTGTGTCAAAACATAGTTTGTATTATATTTTCAATTTTTATATTTATCTTTATAAAAAGAAATAAATTGACTATTTAAATGATAATAAGACAAAAAAACTTTTCACACCACATTCCTTATATTCATTGTAATGGATGGACCAACGTCCCAGTAGAGAGACCAGTATATAGGCCAGGAAGTGGAGGGGTACTGAGACAGATGGTGCACTGGGGCTGGCATCCCAGCAGCAATGGATTGGAATCCCTTACCCTTTTGGGAGGCCAACATAGTGGACGGATAAAAAGAATGGAGAAGCATCCTGAGAGTATGGAAGTTGTGTTCCTATAGGGCTTCCGAGTTAGGTTCTGTGGGGGACGCCAAGGAGAGCTGTCGGGAAATGAGCGCTTAGGATCTGCCTGACCTGGAAGTGATTCCTGGAGACATTGGTTTGACACTGGAAGTACTCATCGGTTGGGTTTTAAAGGGAGCCCTCCACTTTACCTAGGTTGTCAAAGTATGGATCTGGACAACACTTGCCTGGGAGGAGTTGAGGAAAGAGAAAAGGGTTGTGATGTGCTGCAATGAGAAAAAAGAAGTCTGTTAAAGGTACTCTCTTGATAAAAGTACTTGTTTTGAATGTGTGTGGTCGAGTTGTGTCTAGTGTTTGGGGCTCTCCTGCACACCCTAGTGGTTACATCATGTTAGCACATTTATTATGTCGTTTCCTTCAAAGCCCTCAATATTAATGCTTTTAAGCCAAAACATTACGACCACTACCATATAAAGCAATTGGCGTTGACTATCTCATAACAATGGAGCATATTAAGATCAGGGATATATTAGATGGTAAACTGACAGTGGATACATTTAGTCAATGTGTTGAATACATGAAACATGGGCAGGTGGAAAGACCTTAGTAACTTTGATAAAATCCAAACTGCAAAGGACAGACAACTGGGTCAGACAATTTCCAAAATGGCAAAGCTTGTGGTAGGTGCATACTGACAGTAGTCTTAGGAGGGGAAAACCATGAACCACCGACAGTCTGGCCAAGACTCATCAATGTGAGAGGTCAACAAAGGCTATCCCATCTGGTACAAACCAAAAGACGAGGTATTGTGGCACAAATTGCAGATAATTTAAATGATGGCTTACGGGATTAATTTATCACAGCACAAAGTGCATGAAACCCTGCTCTGTATGGAATTGCGACACTGCAGGACCATTAACCTCTGTCCACTGTCTAAAGTGCCTACAATGGGCATGCAAGTGTTGGAACTGCACCTTGGATCAATGGAAGAAGATCACCTGTTCTGATGTATTCCATTTTCTGTTGCACCTTGTGGATGGCCAGGTACTCATGTTTTGTTTACCTGGGAAACAGATGGCACTAGGCTAACTGAGGGAAGATGACATGACGGTGGAGTTAGTGTGACGCTTAGACATTAATTTGACACGTACCACCTAAATCAACATTGTTGCAGACCAGGTACATCCCTTCATGGCAATTGTATTCCTTGATGGAAGTGTCATTTTTCCGTAGCATAATTCACCCTGCCACACTATGTGAAATATGCAGGAATGGTTTGAGGAACATGATGAAGAATTCAAGGTGTTGCCCTGTCTTTCAGTTCCCAACATCTCAATCCAAATGAGCATATGTGGGTGGTTTTGGAACAACAAGTCCAATCCATGGTGTCTCCACCTCACAACTTACAGGAGTTAAAGAAACTACAGCTAATGTTTTGGTAGACACAGGACATCTTCAGAGGGCTTGTAGAGTTTATGCCTCAGTGGGCCAGAGGTGTTTTGTCAGCATATGGAAGAGCAATAGCATATTAGGCAAGTAGTCATATTGTTTTGGCTCATCTGTGTATTCAATCAACTGGTATTTAAACAGTGCCTTACACAAGTGTTACTTATCTTTTTGGTTGAGTGTAGTAGCCAATTTGTGTATTCTTACTACACTGCATATTGAGTGGACAGGTAACAAGTTACTGTACCTGCTCAGCTGTCTGTACATTATACAGTATATGTGGACTGATTCAGAGCTTAGATTAGGTCTTTATTCATGTGATCCCTCTTTTTCAACTGTAACATGTCATCTTTTATAACCAAGGACCATCAGAATGCTCATTACAGTATCTCATGCCATAGGCAAAACTTTGTACCATGCAGTATCATATATTACGCCATTACTACAGTGCCATAGGTTCAGAAAGAAATACATCCCAAACTACCCTACCCTACACCATTATACTAGCTCCATCAGAAACCTGTTTTTTCTTTGGAGACCTCACATCTGATCACAGCTAGCCTTGTGCATCGTCTTTGAGCTGATTATGATTTAATGCATTATAACTCTCTTTCGGAAATATGTTGATTGAATTTTATTTGATATATTCTAATATGATCCTTAACCTAAAAAAAATAAATAAAAATGTAATGTCGACACGTTATATTTGGCCATTAATACACAGTCACTATTGTGTTACTCGTCAATCAATGATCCTAGGGACTGTACCCCTGTCTTATTTCCATCCTTCTTATATTTCCCTCAAACTAAGCCAATCCATCAAACTTGTACTTTATCAGTTGCATAGCTTATTGACAGAACCAAACATGATCATGTGTAGCTCTTCCCTGTCTCTGCGCCCATGCTTTTATTCATGTTGGCTAACCATCAAATATATTTTATGCAAATATCCCAGAATTTGTCTGTTTTCCTGCACTGGCACAGTTAAAATGAAAAGTTGAAAGGTTCATACAAATGAGGACTACAGGAAAATCCTTAAAATAAAGATTTTTTTAGTTTTACTTTATTCTTCACATTAGCCACACATGTACTGTATTTCAACATTAAAAATGATTTTATCATTCATTCCTACTAGTGTTCCATTTGGGGTTGTCTACCACTTTGCTCCAAAAGCTGTTAGGGTAAGATCTTTCTCACTACTTTACTAAAATGGAAAATGTGGATTAAGAAAATAGATGGATTTAACACCAGCTAAATTTAAAACAACAGATGTCCTCAAATAAGTTGTAACAAAATTTGCCAGCTAACTGATGCAAAATATGTCTTGATTGTTTCTCAGGCCATGCTGTAAAACAAAAAGCAAATCTGATTTAATTTTTGGCAGCTAAAAGATCTGCTCTGTGTTACGAGTGTGTTTGTTCTTTTCTTTTGCATGTGGATTTTCCACAGGGTACTCAGGTTTCCTCTCACATCCCGAAGCTATGAAGGTCAGGTAGACTGGTGGCTCTCAATTAAATTGTTGTGAGTGGGTATGTGATGGAACTCTGTGGAGGATTGGAGACCCATTCTGGATTGGCTTCTGCTTATTGTCAGGACGAGACACACTAAGAAATCAGATGGATGAATTATGAATTTCAATAATGTATTTTGATTTTAGATTGAACATAAGTACACAAAATGTGCACTGACCAGCATTGGCCATGTTGCCTAACTTGTAAAATATAAACTTCATACATACTGTAGATTAACAGGCATGATGCAGAGGTCACAAAGCTGAAGGTTTAATCCCTGCTACTGTCTGTGTGACCTTGAGTAAGTCATAAAACCTGCCAGTGTTCCAACTGTAAAACACAGATTATCTTCTGCTCTTTTGATATGTAAGTCATTTTGAGTGGTGTGACAGACGGCTGGGGTCATTGCACGGTCGAGACGCGCTTCTGAGGAGAGGACTGGAGGAGAGGACATATCAACAGCAGTACCTCTCCTGGGACACAAGAGGGCAGCCCCCTTGGCGCCACGGGCTTGGATCTTAGAAGCTCAACCTTGCTAGGGCTTGTGGCCACTGACAGGGGGCGCCTGGACAGCTCTGGGGCCGTGGTCTGCAGCACTTCCACCAAACCTGGAAGTGCTGCAGGAAGATGATCGGAGAGCACGTGGAGCACTTCCGGGTGCAGTATAAAAGAGGCGGCTTCACTCCATTCGGAGAGCTGGAGTCGGGAGGTGGAGGACAGAGCTTGTGAGGAGAGGAGTGGAGGTGGCCAAAGAGAAAGAAAAGAGAGAAGAAGAAAAGGGACTGAGAATTATTATTGGTGATTTGTGCACTGTGTGCTGTGCAGGAGAAGAACGTTAATAAACGTGTGTGTGTTTTGGACATTGTGTGTCTCAGTGTCTGTCTGTAGCCAGGCTGATCTTCCATAGTGGAAACATCACGAAACATCCATTTTGTCTTGCAAAAAGGTTGAATACTGAGTTACACATTGAATTGTGCACTCATTTATGAGGGAAAAAGAGGCAAATTCATCTTTCGCTTGTTTTTTGAAAACGCTTTGAAACTTATATGGTCATGGGGCAGCATTGGGCACAGTACAAGAATCAGCCTTGATCCTTGGAACTTCGGAAGCTGGCACTTCAGCTGCTTGCATGTGTGACTCTACTGGCATTTCAATGATTTGTATTGTGGTTCTGTTCTGCTATCAGGAGCACCTATTGGATGTGTAAAGGAGGCAGATATACAAGTTGATATAACCTCTCATAAAGAACATTTGCAGCAGAAAGTTAATCATTTGTTGAGGCCATATAGAATGTTCAAAGATGGACAATTTAAAAAATTTTCCAACACTTTTTAAAATATTGTTTTTCATATGTGACAAATATGTACAGTGTATATATCACAATAGAAATGTAACCATTAATCCTTTCCATCTTCCTAAGTTGTTTATCCAGGGCAGAGTCATAAACCTGCTGGAGCTTTTCCCAGCAGTCACTGGGCAAAAGACAAGAACAGCTCCTGGATAGGATACAATACAACACAATACAATTTATTTTTGTATAGCCCAAAATCACATAAGAAGTGCCGCAAAGGGCTTTAACAGGCCCTGCCTCTTGATAGCCCCCCAGCCTTGACTCTCTAAGAAAACAAGGAAAAACTCCCAAAAAAACCCTTGTAGGGAAAAAATGGAAGAAACCTTGGGAAAGGCAATTCAAAGAGAGACCCCTTTCCAGGTAGGTTGGGCGTGCAGTGGGTGTCAAAAAGAAGGGGGTCAATACAATACAATACAATACAATACAATACAATACAATACAATACAATACACAGAACAGAACAAATCCTCAATACAGTATAAAAATAAAAATTTTAGAAGTACGGAGTACAATTTAACAGTAGATGATATCACATAATATGATTTGGATTTGTTTAGAGTTCTGGAGACCTCATTCATCAAGCTGCCTCCCCCATTTGGCCATTCCACAGCTGAAATAGCGCTAATCTAATGAAAGGACCCCTCTTTCCCATGATTCCTGCAATTCTCCATCAGAGATAAGGATGCTAGTGCAGACACATACACACACACACAGAGGCTAATTTAGTGACACCTGTTTACCTAACCTGCAAGTTCTTGGACTGTGGTAGGAAACTGGAGCACCTGGGGGAACCCCACATGAACACAAGGAGAACATCCAAACTCCATGCATGGAGGACCTGGGACACAAGCCTTGATCTACTTACTGTGAGGCAGCAGCGCGACCACAGCACCACGGTCTCATCAACTTCCCTGATAAATGAATTGTTTCAGGCAGACAAATGGTGGATTGATGGGTAGGCAGACATGATAACAATATTTTTTATGAATGGACCTAAATATACAAAGTAAAGAAAACCCAAACCCTACACTATAAAGTTGTGTTTTAGAAATATCTGTTAGCTCAACCGCACTGGACCTTTTCTTTGAGATTAACTCAAAGTTCAGACATTTGTGACTACAGATCGTTTATAGTTAAAGCTTACATGTTTATGACTAGCAATGGGTGTAATTGCTATAAATAACATAGCGTGTCCATGGAAGAATAACGCATAAACAAAATGGCAACATGATAACGTCACAGAAATAGTTCTAACTAATTATTTACGCTAAGTCCCTGGAGCTGTGAAGCAGCAGCATTCACCACTTTGCCACTGGGTTGCTCTGTACACAACCTGTCAAAAATAAACACATTCATAAGTAAGTTAAGTGACTGCATCAACTGCTCTTGCTCCAGACGCTAGCTAACTTGTCACTCCTTTTAATATATTTTTTTGCATCGTTGATAGGATACAATTTCTAGAATCTTCTATGTGGTTTTTTTTGTGCTCTGAATGTATACTAAATCTCACAGATCATAATTATGCAAGAAAAGTGTCAGCTGTAATTGATCCTTTCATCCATGTTTCCATTTTCTGTGCCTGCATTATCAAATCCAGAGTTATGGTGGCTGCAGCCCAGCATTTATTTAATATTATATTTAATTGGTGAGCAAGGCTGCATATGCAAATTTGGCAGAGATAGAGATCAGAAAATAGATGGCTGGATAGATATTTTTAATGACTGTATTTCTTTCAGATAAGCTGCTTTATTAATTTTTTTTTTTATTTCTCATTTTTGCGACACACGCACCTTTGGGAAAAGATATGTTTTGTTTAGCACTCCTCATACTTGGACGTTTCCAGAAAGGATGTTTAGAGTACATTGGCTAATTCAGCCATCCCTCTGTGTGGAGTAAATGGATGCATGCTCTTGGCTAATTAAACCGGAGAGCTTTGCTTTGTCTTTACTTCAGGAAACAGACAAGGGCAAATATAGAATGAGCCATGCTGCTGAAAGGTCAAAGATCATCATCATCAAGGGTGGCAGCTTCCCCTTTCTATTCAGGTTGCCATTCCAAGTACAAATTAACTCCAAATAAAGCAACCTTGTAATTTAAGTACTCATTTTAGATAGGTGTCTTAGTGAAGCTTAATCAGGCCTGTTTACAAGGATAAAAGGACAGTAGGTTAATTCAAATTCCTGTCATCTGGAAGAACAAATCCATAATTAACAGCACAAAACAGGTTCCTGCATTGGAAAGAATTAACCCATTAGTACGCAGACATAGGGAGAATATTTCCATTCATTTATGTGAAAAAATGCTTGTCTCCTCCCAGATCAACAGTTTTAGAATATTTAAGGATAAACTTTATACTTAGCAAATGCTAAATAAAAAACAGCCAAAGGAACAAAAAAGAAATAATCATTCAGTAAGTACAGAAAGAAAAATAGAAAACATTTATTAATGCTTTCTGGAAATGGAGGAGAGGAAAATGCAAACTCCAGGATTACATAAATCTGGAAGAATATTTAACCCTAGGAGAGGAAAATTAGAGTTGTTGAGGAAAACTTAAAGCAGGAATGCAAAGAACTGCACAAACAACAGCCAAGAGGGGGGCACAAACTTCAATTTTAATCCTTGAAACAGTAGAGCTAACTGCTGTGCCACCCACAAAAGGAAATGAAACTATGTTACAGTTAAAATTAGCCAATACGCTTATAGGAATTAATGAACAACAGAATAAATTAAACACCTAAAAGTGTATACAGTAACATTTTAAAATATACAGTACATTATATACTGCAATTGCTGAGCGCTTTGAGTAGTGAGAAAAGCGCTATATAAATGCAAAGAATTATTATTATTATTATTAAATTCTTAGGCGGCTACTCCATGATTATAGTTGTATGTGTTTCATGCAAAAGAACAGCAAACACATTGCAGAAATACAAGGACCAAAGATAAAGATTTGGGGGGGAGCCACTCTGTATATTGTAATATCTGCTGTGATAAAGAAAACAAACATCAGATGTGAGTAACCTCATAGGACTGAGTCCAACACAAGAATGTCGCAGGGAAGAATAGGTGGTTCTTTTATAGTCGAGGGAAAGGAAGAGGCAGACCATCTAGATGAGGAGGGAGGAAAAGACATCATCAGGGGCGTGTTCTATAGCCAGAAAGAAGTGGGTTAGATCTTATTTGTTCCTGTAGAGAAGGAGAGAAGGCATTAGTGCACATGATTAGCCCCGCATATTGGCACTTCTGAATCAAACAGACCCTGCTGCTGTCTCCCATGCGAAGGTGTGTGACAGCATAAACTGCCAGAGATATGCTGCCTCTTGGTGCCATTGCTCGACTTCCAAGCTGTTTTTCTGCCTTGGAATCAATAGATAGAAAGGTTCTGTCATCAGATTTGACGGCCCAGCACAGACTCTGCTGCAGAATGGCCAGGAGGAGGTGGGTGGCCAGTTGGTTATGGTCTCCACATCTGGGACTCTTTCTGATCCTGCCTATTATGATTGATAGTGGACTCTCCAGAGGTTCATTTTCTCAGGGGATGTTGCTGACTGGAGTTTTTGTTTTTCTGTCCTTCATTGTCAACTGGCCATAGTTAAATAATTGATTAATGTTCAGATATTGGTGGGATCCCTTTATATTAATCACTTTTAAACTAATTTGGTTTCCAGTTTTTTTTTTTTAAAATCTGTATCTTTATTTGCATTTTACTGTACTTGTCACAGCACTCAATCATGGGTGCTATACAAAAATAAACTGAACTTAATTGAATTAAACATGCTATTTCATTGAAAGTAATTTACATATTAATCCACCCATTCTCAGAGCCTTTTTATTCCATTCCAAAGTCAAGGTCCATTGATGTGAGCTGCTCAATGTAATGTTATGGTCAAGGCAAATAGGAGCCTAGCCATGGTGTTAGAGTTCAACCAGAGTTGTTGCACTGGCTTAAGTTTTTGTTATTATTTATGTGCCATTTGGAATGTATTTTGCAAAGCATGTAATAATCAAATATATTGCATTTGTCATTTCAACAGATGGTGCATTACAAAACATTTGTAGTAATAAAATGAATAACAAATGCAAAGCATTTTATTAATACAAATTTTTGTGATGTGCCATCTGTTGGAATTGCAGAGAAATAGCAACCAGACAAACACTTAGATACACACGTGCACTTGTTCTTTTATTAAGGTGACTAAGCTAATTTATTTCGATCAATCAGATACTCTTTATTGAGTGTATTTATTGTTAAGCTTTGCAGTGCAGTGTACCCGTCCATTGCTATGTCTCTGTTACATGCCATGTGATACAGGCATTCATAAAAGCAGTGATAATATTTGTGATGCACCATCTGTTGGAAAACAGAGACATAGCAACTGGACAGACACACTGCACTGCAAACGTTAACACTAAAGAGAGACACATTCGTTTATTAAGGTGTATTGTGTTATTTATGTATTTTTCTCTTTTGAATTATGTTAAGTTTTCTCTGTAATGTTTTTGTGCTATTGGCTCTTTCTCCTTTATCTGGAACCTAAGAAGGCAGGGCCACTTTAAGATGCAGCTGGAGGACAGTCCAAGAAAGTTATTTAAGGAGAACTACAAAACCTCTCACCAGTTTCAGCATTATATGGTTAGGTTTCCTGAATTTTGCTTTTGATTTTGTTTGTGGATTTTCTGGATTTGAAGACTCTTGCACTTTCATTTAAGGTACTGATATTTGGTTTATGGACTATTGTATTTGCTTTAGTGGCAAACCTATTTTTTGCCTTATTTTTTCTTTGACTTTGTTTCTGGCATCTTTCTGAATTCATTCTAGTTATTAATTTGAGTAGGGATTAAGCTGCTCAGCATGAGGCCTATTCCTTTAGCATAGCCCAGAATCAGTGTTGGTGTGGCTTTTTGATGTTGGTTTTTGGAGAACTGCTCCCTTTTTTCATCCTCTCGTTTAATATCAAATTATAATATAAGCAAGTAAACATTTGTGTGTAATATTTGATCCAAACAGGCAGGATTTTCATTATTAAACTATGAGCTATGCTGGACAGGTGCACAGCTTTGGAAGATTCTGAAAATTTTAGGCAAGCTCAACAAACAATGCTTAACTTCCTCAAAACAACATGCACCAAAGGTCAAGTCCATTTACAGCTGATTAGTATCAAGATAACATGATTAAGATGAAAAATAAGTCTAGTGCATTTGTTCAAACAAAACAATAACCTAACATGAGGAGGACGATGACTTTGTAGTGCTGTTTTCAAACTAAGCAGCCCTCATAAAAATGGGAGCAGTCTGTTTGCAGGACTTTAAAGTAATTTTATTTATAACTCTGTGATCAGAAGTACTAAAGAATATCAGTGTAATTCATTCCCATCTTTATTTTTAGTCATCTCTGTGGAAATATTTGTATTAAGGCAACTTGAGACCATTCTTTTTAAACATTCATGAAATAAATGTATTTGTCCTGGGGAGCTGCTGGCAATTTTAGTTGTGTGCAGCCAGTTCTCAATGCTGAATTTGAATTTCTTCATTTGACAGGCAATTTTCAGTTGTGATATTATACAAAGAAATACTCGTTTTTTTCAGTATGTTAAGCATACTATGACCAATATGGGTTACTGAACATAAAAATGACACTGAAAAATTGCCTTATCTAAGGGGTAACATGTTTCTCTTAGCTCCTGGTGCTGCAGGAAATCAAACATTTCCACAGACAGGCCTGGATTCATAAGGCATAGTGCCATGGTCTCACTTCCAAATGACAAGGCCTATGAACTTCCCCAGCACTCGTACTAAGCAGTAAGACACAAATGTGTTGGTCAAGAAGGAAAATTCAAGGGTAGGTACAAAGGAATAGAAACTGGTAGACACAAAATACCTTCCCAGTGGTGCACCCTCCCTACTCTAAAGTGTGAAGCCCAAATCTGTTAACTGGGTGTGCCAGGCTGACTCCCCATTGTAACTTGTATCCCTTCTATCTGTCCATCCATCCATCTATTTGTAAACCTGTAGGTCTGACATTGTGGTCAGCAACACAGGAGCGCCTCAGAGGACTGTACTTTCTCCGGTCCTGTTCAGCCTATATACATCGGACTACCAATACAACTTGGAGTCCTGCCACGTGCAAAAGTTCGCTGACGACACTGCTATCATGGGCTGCATCAGGAGTGAGCAGGAGGAGGAGTATTGGAACCTAATCAAGAACTTTGTTAAATGGTGCGACTCAAACCACCTACAGCTGAACAACAGCAAAACCAAGGAGATGGTGGTGGATTTTAGGAGGACCAGGCCCCTCATGGACCCCGTGATCATCAGAGGTGATTGTGTGCAGAGGGTGCAGACCTATAAATACCTGGGAGTGCAGCTGGATGATAAATTGGACTGGTCTGCAAATACTGATGCTCTGTGCAAGAGAGGACAGAGCCGACTATACTTTCTTAGAAGGCTGGCGTCCTTCAACATTTGCAATAAGATGCTGCAGATGTTCTATCAGACAGTTGTGGCGAGCGTCCTCTTCTACGCGGTGGTGTGCTGGGGAGGCAGCATAAAGAAGAGGGACACCTCACGCCTGGACAAACTGGTGAGGAAGGCAGGCTCTATTGTAGCCATGGAGCTGGACAGTTTGACATCTGACGGGCACTGAGCAGGCTCCTGGCAATCATGGAGAATCCACTGCATCCACTAAACAGTGTCATCTCCAGACAGAGGAGCAGCTTCAGCGACAGACTGCTGTTACTGTCCTGCTCCACTGACAGACTGACAGACTCTTTAATTTAATATTGTTTTTTATCAATATGCTGCTGCTGGAGTATGTGAATTTCCCCTTGGGATTAATAAAGTATCTATCTATCTATCTATCTATCTATCTATCTATCTATCTATCTATCTATCTATCTATCTATCTATCTATCTATCTATCTATCTATCTATCTATCTATCTATCTATCTATCTATCTATCTATCTATCTATCTATCTTCCAACCCAAGCAGACTCATGGGGACCTTGAAGCCTATCCAAGCAAACACTGGGGGCAAGTTAGGAACAACCCTGGACAGGATGTCAGTGCATCGCAGAGTGGAGACACACACACGCACACACACACACACACGTGCACACAAACACACATGGTCCAATTTAGCAAGACCAATTCACCTAACCTGTATGTCTTTGGACTGTGTTAGGAAACTGGAACAGCTGGAGCAGCTACAGACATTGGGAGAACATGCAAACTCTGGGACACAAACCAGCTTGCATTCCATATAATATGTTTTCTCACAGAAAAATCCATCTGTTGTACAATTTTACAAAGGTATGAGTGCTGAACAAAACGCAAACAGTTTCAGCCATAGTGGAGTTTACTTTGTAGATCACCACCATATTAAAAATCATCAATTTTCTACCTGGTTTATCCAATTCAGAGTCACAAGTATGCAATGACTTAACCACACAGTACAGATGAGATAAGTAGTATGTGACTGAGATTGCTTGGAAGATTAAACTGAAAACGTCTTCAGTCTCCTGGGCTACTATGCCTAATAATTGTGTTGATAGCTCAGCAAGTCTCAAGGAGGGCCCAGGTGTTGACATACGTGCCGATTTGGCTATTAAATCAGGTCCTCCTGGCATTGGAAGCCGGTCTACTGGGGAGCCTGCACTTTGTTTTCTTTACTCTTAACTTTCACATTCATTCAGCAGACCTGTTACAGTAATATATCCTCATATCACTGAAAGTCCTGTAGTAAACTTGGATTAAAGGTAGTTAATATTTAGTGACTAGAATATGGACTATCTAGAAATCTTCCCATCAAAGTTAGACTCTTTTAACAGTAATTTAGTGATGCCAGTATTTATTGTCATTATAAAAATAACACCTTTACTAATATAAGTACAATACTTTGCAATCCAAAATTTAAAAAATACAGACTATATATTAAAAAAACAAAGGTAGAAAAAAACAAACCAAAAGTGTTACATAATTTATTCCAGCCCAGAAAATAACATTACTGTACACACAGCAGGAGCTATGCCAAAGAAAGAAAGCTGATTTTCGGCAACAGAGATACAGAAAAACTCATTTAGAAACTTAATATTAATAAAAACTAGGGGGCTTCTGCTCGCTTTGCTCGCCAACCCCCGTGTTTGGTTTTCCGCATACACACTTTTAAGATTTTTTTTTCTTTGAATTGTTGCTATTTCATTAGTTTCACTTTTATTTCAGAACTTTGGTAAAAACAATATTTGGAATCTTTCGAGTCCCAACGTGCTGAATCTTTTTAATGAGGTCAGTGAGACATGTGTTTAATGACTTTGTACCATAATTCAGGATAGGTTTCTCTGTTTGGAATTTCAGCACAGACAAAACGATCTACATCATCAGCAGTTAATAATTTTTTTTTGCAAAGTAACCAATAAATACATGTGAGGTAAACCCCATTTTTGAAATTCTCTGACTTAAACTTCAAAGCCTTACAATAGTTACATACTTCTGACATATCACCTGTGTCCATATATTCAATCTCTATTTGCCTTTTCATTATTTCTCCGAGTAATAATTTCTCTTTGTTTGCGCTAATGCGATATTTGCTTTCTTTGTTTTGACACTGTTTTTCTGCTTTCATATTCTGTATCTTGCTCTGCATGTGTTTTGCACCTACATTTTTTTTTTGAGTCTTTTGAATTTCTGTTTTCATTATCTCTAACTTGCTCTGCATGTGTTTGGCCCCTTTGTTTTTTAACCTCTTTATGACATTTTACTTTGTTTTCTACTCTTTGTCTTTTATTTCTGACCTCGCTTTGTCCTGCTTTTTTTCAATGACACCTGGTCCGTGATGATTATTTTCCCTTTTTTCGAGTAATATTTTCCATTTTTGAATGTCTTTATGAAATTCTACTTTGTCTTTTACTCTTTGTCTTTTAATTCTGAGCCCAATTGGACATGCTTTTTTCAATTCCACTTGTTCCAGGCTGATAATTACTTTCCTTATCTTCTGAATTTGCACCTAGATTATTCTTTTTCTTTTTTGCATTTTTTTCTCTCCAGCGCTTTTGAGTCTCTTCTCTCTGCGCTGCTCTTTCATCTTCGCTTAGTCGTCAACGTTTCATCTATAACGTATTGTCCTTATACACTTTATATGTGCTGAGAGCCCTGGATCTGTGTGTGCTCAAATCCTTTACACAACTGAGTGTTTTGCTGCCTGTGATCTTATTTGATATTGGTTGTAAGTAGGGTGTGTCTTGCAAGAATCTCATGTTGTACGTCCCCGCGAGACGGTCCTAGGTCAATCTCTTGGCACAAAGCCTCATGTTTAAGATCCCTGCGAGATGCTCCATGGCCAATCTCTTTCATCTCGTGGGTCTTTTAAGTGTCTTCCGTGATCTTCACGTGAAGATCACATCTCATCTCCCTAGTCTTTCTCTCCCTGGATTTTTTTTATAATAGAGAGATAAACGTTCAAAATGTTGTGGTTAACAAACATGGTGGAACTACAGTTAGTGTGCTTTCTTGACAGAATTAGTGCCTTGGACCTGAGCTTCTTTCTTGGCAACTTTACTACCCTTGTGGAGTTTGCTTTCTCCATTTTATATGGGTTTTCCTCCCACATCTCAAAGACATGTGAGCTGGGAAGCTAGTTCTAAATTGGTCTGATAGGAATGAATGTGGGTTAAGTGTGCCCAGTGACAGACTGGCATCCAATCCAGGACTGAGCCCAGTACCCTGTATTGGAATAAGTGGACACTGAAGCTGAGAAGGGAGAACATTCAAACACCACATAGGCTGGGAATTTGCCCAAGATCCCTCATTAGGTTATACATTAGAGCTAACAACTGTGCCACAATGTTCTTGTACAAAGCTATATAACTATAAAATCCACCCATCCATCCATTTTCCAACCCGCTGAATCCGAACACTGGGTCATGGGGGTCTGCTGGAGCCAATCCCAGCCAACACAGGGCACAAGGCAGGAAACAATCCTGGGCAGGGTGCCAACCCACCGCAGGACAACTATAAAATCACATTGTCAAAATTGTAAAATAACATAATATTCTTCAACCTTATTAATTCAATCCAAAAATTATTTAAATTATTATCATTCAAAAAACTGCTGAAACAAATCAATAATTAAACCTTTTTAAAGTAACAGTAAATATTTAATGTCTATAAGAACACCACTAGTTGAGTGAAATATGATTTGGAAAAACTCATACAAATTAAACATGAATACAAACATACATAAAAAACAAGGACAACAGTTATGGCCATTCCCAACAACCCCCAAAGACATTTGAGTAGATAGATAGATAGATAGATAGATAGATAGATAGATAGATAGATAGATAGATAGATAGATAGATAGATAGATAGATAGATAGATAGATAGATAGATAGATAGATAGATAGATAGATAGATAGATAGATAGATAGATTTTTATTTGTCCAGAGGGGGAAATTTGGCTTTTTGCAGAAGCTCTTTAAATAAATACATAAACAAATAAATAAATATACACATGCATTATGGTCTGAACACACACCAGAATGACTAAAAAGGAAGAAACATTTGAAAAGAAAGGAAAGAAAACATCTGACTTTGCTGTCACAGTTACAAAGAGGCATTATGCAAATGTATAAAGGTCCCAGTAGTGTTTCTTGATAGACTTCTGCTGAATGTCCCATTTGCTGAAAGTCTTTTTTGTGTTGAGTGAAGATGTGCAGCATTGTTCACAATGGTACTCAGTTTAGTTTAATTCTCTCCTTTGCAACTACCTCTAGGGAGTCAAGAGTGCATCCTACAACTGAGCTAACCCTTTAAATTAGCGTGATGATTCGGTGGGCCTCTCTTGAAGTGATGTTACCAGCCCAGCACTCCACATCATTGTACAAACACACATATTATTATTATAGACATAGATTTTCCAAAATAATGTTGACGACTCAAGATGTTAGGCCTATACCTCTCACAGCTTGTGGTTAAGTGCTTGTATGAAATTTAGTAGTGCTGGTCATGAGCCATTTATCAGACAAAATGATAGTGAATGGATGGATTGCTTTGGATCTTAAAAAGCTTAAAGACTTTACATTTCACTCTGACAAAAACAAAGTGAATCCACAGTGGAGAGGTGGTGACCTATAATTTTAGAGGCAGTACACAGAAACTTTTACAACTGCTTCCTGTCCACGGCAGAACATCCAAACATTATAAATAATATACCTGTACAAAATGGTCACTACATACTGTGATAATACAAACCTCTTTAAAGTATAATAGGTGAATTATATGGTAACATTTTAAATGGAACATTTAATAAAGAAAAATAAGTTTCTTGTGCCTACGTGCAATGCAGTCACCTTTTTCCATCCTAGTTTTTGATGGTGCTGCTTCTACAAAGGGATCAATTAACAAAGCTCACAACTGTTCATTCCCCACAGGCCTAAGACAGGTAAACATCAAAGTAAAAATTCTCCAGAGGATTTCTACTTTTAAAAGCTATTTTTAAAACCAGTTATCTTAGATATCACTCAGCTCCAGTTCAGATGTTATCTTAAAAAATGTTTTTCTGTTGACACCGTTTTACAGAAAGGCCATTTAATGGTTTTGTAGCTGCTGTGTTCAGTCAAGTCTCCAGAAACAAGTCATGTCTGCATTTTTTTAGATGAGTGGGATGTCAGTGATATTTTGTTAATGTGCGCTGTCAGGTTTATTTTGTTCACCTGTGTCAGTGAGATATGTACAACTATTGTAGGTACACTTTTGCCATAGACAGCTCTTCTACCGACACAAATTTAACAACTCATGGAGCTTCTTGTTGTTCTTTTTCAGATCCTACCTATTTACAGTATGTCTAATTTTGAAAAATGACGTGACCACTTCAGCTTCTATCTGTACAGCAGAACTACCATCACCGATTAGAATGATTATCAGTTTTTGAGCAGAAGACCACCTGATTCCCCATTAACCTTATATGATGTGGAAGACTTCCCGTTTCAGTTATTTTATACGGAAGACACCTTAGTAGAAATTTCAATGCATTATTTAACAGTTTCTGTCATTCATAACTCTACTTTGCAATAGGTCAGTTAGGTGGGTTAAGAAAATGAATGTATGGAGAGATCCATTATGGAGTCACCTGGAGCTAGAGTCTATCCCAGCAGCCTAAATAGTAAGAAAGACGTCAAAACTGTTTGGGACCAATCCATTATTGGGCACAGTCCCATATTGTCACAGTGTTTACAGTGCTCAGTCAAATTAACTTCATTGAACTGGAATACCTGGACAAAACTCAGAACTTTGGGGATGCAAGTCAGCAGTGCCTACCAGCTGGTGAATTTCTCTTCTCTGTCCATTCCATTTTTCATCCTATTTATTTATTTATAAAGCACTTTAAAAACAACATCAGGGCTGACCAAAGTGCTGTACAATAAAACCCAACATATAAGACACACAATAACCAAAAGGGTAAAAAGAAACAGAAACACATAAAAGCTGAAAAAAAACCCCACAAATTGTCACCTAAGGTCCCAGTCAACATCTCACACTTATTCAAAGGCCAGGGAGTAAAAGTGTGTTTTTAAATAAGATTTCACATGCAATGGCAAATCTACTTATCCAGTTCAGGGCTGCAGGGAATCAGTTCGTGTAACATGGGAGTAACTGGGAGCAAGGCAGGAATCTGTTCTGGATAGGGCACTAATACATCACAAGATGGGCTCACAGAGATGTAGGCTTACACCAGATTAAATGAAAATGTCCAAATAACTGATCACTTAAATCTTTGACTCACAAAAGTAAACTCACACAGGCAGTAGACAGGTCTGGAATTTGAAGCGAGAAATTATTAGAACATTAGAACAATCTAGACGAGAACAGGCCATTCAGCCCAACAACCCTCAACAGTCCTATGCACTTAATTCTTCGAAAAAAACAAAGTCTAGTTTTAAAAGTCTCTAAAGTCCTACTGTTTACCGCACTACATGGTAACTTATTCCATGTGTCTACGGTTCTCTGTGTGAAGAAAACATCCTAACGTTTGTGTGAAATTTACCCTTATTAAGTTTCCAACTGTGCCCCCATGTTCTTGATGAACTCATTTTAAAATAATAGTCTCGACCCACAGTAGTAATTCCCTTCATAAACACTTTAATCATGTCTAATTTTAATCTTCTTTTGCTCAAACTGAAAAGGCTCAGCTCTTTTAATATTTACTCATAATGCATCCCTAGTAGCCCAGAAATTAGCCAAGCCACTCCGAGTTTTTCTTGTGCTGTTATGTTCTTTTTGTAGTCTGGTGACCAAAACTGTACACAGTACTCCAGATGAGGTCTAAACAGAGTATTATAAACCAGTGAGTTAAGACTGGAGAGACAGCAGCATTAACAACTGTTACCACTTTTACAATATGTTCGTACTACGTGCTTGAAGTGTAGCAAGTACTGACTTCTTCCAAAATTCAACATAGCATATTGGCATCTGTTCTTAGTGCACCACTCTTCGATCCACAGTCAGTGTATCATCACCATTGAAGTTTTACCATCCCAGCACCTTTTCTTAGTGTACCAGTGCTTACCGACACATTTTTGTGAATCTTCATGGGAAACCAGTCAAGTGTTGAAGCATCCTGGTGTTCGATTTTCACTTTATTCCCACATCAAGAGTACAACTAGTAATTTCGCTCAACTTCCAGCACTGTTCTTACTCAAAAGAAAAAGAAATTTTTTTTTTATCTTAATATCATTCTGTTAGATATTACAGGAATATTACATTGTACACAATTTAGTGATAACAATATCAGAATGCTTGTACTCAAAGTGGAAAACATTCCCTTAAGGCATCATGATTAATAAGGACAACAAAATTCCACCAAGTGTTCAGAGTGTCCATTAAGTAATAAAGCCCGTTGGGAGTCAATAGGATTCATCAGACCTAGCCTTCATTTTAGTACCACAAGGTAGGGAGACAAACAATTTTTAGTTTTAGGGAGAAGTCCTGCATTTAATGCTTTGTGAACGCAGGTGCAAATTGAAAGAATAGGTGCACTCATTCTGATTCAATACTTACTAATTTAAAGAAAAATTGTGAATACATATTGTCTGGAGTGCAAATAAATATGACACAATTCATTCCACCTATTTTTTTTGGTAAACTATCACCCAAGGTGTTCCAAAATCTCACTCAGACCCTTTTTAAAACTATCTATTCATTTTCTAAAACCTACTTCTTCCATTTGCAGGTTTGCAGGTTAGCAGCAGCCTATCCTGATAGCATTGCGCACAAAGGAGAAAACAACCTTTAAACTCAAATGCACATTCAGTCACACTCAAGTGGCTTACAGTCATAATTTAAACTGAGGCTCACACCTTCAGAGAGTGAGAAGAAATCAGTTTTATGTATATTTTTATGTAGGTCAAAATCAAGTTCAACTTCATTGTCATATATATAGAGCACTGTGAAAGTTTTACTCACACATTACTTTAACTGTAAATAACTTCCTGACACACATAAACATAACATTCTCAAACCCTCTATATCCAATTTAGGGTCATGGGTCTTGAAGCACTGGAAACAAGGAAGGAAGACCTGGACACAGTGCTAGTCCACAGGGGGCCTATTCACACAAACACTCCCCACCACACCCACCTGGGCGTTGGTAGTGGGCTGTGGTCGACTCAGGATGAATCCCCACATCCTCTCACCGCTTTGATGATTGAGCTCAATTCACAATCAACAGCACTGCAGGTGGATCCTGACTGATCTTGAACAACATCACCAGCTCCCTTTCTACTCAATTCTCCAAGAAGGAAAAGCATTGAGGATTGAGCTTGACTCATCTCATGCTCTGACGCTATGGTTATCACATGGGGCCTGCTCATGCTAAGTTAACAGAGGGGGGTTACCTCCTAAACCCCTGGTGGGTCAATAACACATTGGCTTGTGAAAAACTGGGTTATAAAACCACAAAGACTGGGAAACACCGTTTTAGATTATTTCAAGGTCAATGATTTTACAAAATGATTTGATTTTTGATCGTTTACTAGATTAGACTATATTAGATTAAAATGTGTTAATCCTAATGGGAAATGTAGATGCATACAGCTGCAGAAACCTAAAACTCAAAGATACAGAATCACAAGACAAATAATTTAATGAAGAGATAAATAAATAAATGTATACTGAGAAGAAATTGCAAAATTAACTTAAAGAGTATAAACATTTAGTTTGGGACGTCAGGAGAAAGCATTGAATTGCCTGATGGCAGCGTCACTTCTTAGCACACCATGGAGGAAGCCTGTGGCTAAAAGAGCTCCAAAAGAGCACCTCATGGAGTGGAGGGGGAAAATTTTTCATGATGGTATCCAGGTTTGCCACCTTCCTCTTTTCCATAACAGCTTCCAAGGAGTCTAGGATTAGCCGTGTGAGGAACAGGCTTTCCTGGTAAGTTTGCTCAGGCATTGTGTATCTTTTGAAGTAAAGTTTCTTCCCAGGAGACCACAGTGTAGAACAATATTTTGGCTACTATGGACTGGTGTGGTGCCCCAGGTACTTGTAGCTCTACACTGCTTCCACCCCACCCCACCACCCCCCAAATTGTAACTGGTCTCAGAGGCTCTTTGTCATACCAAAAGTCCACCACTAGCTCTTTTGTCTTACTAATATTGAGTGGCAGGTGATACTCATTGCACCACAAGATGAAGTTCTCCACAAGCCTTCTGTACTCTGACTCCTTTCCATTAATAATTCAGCCTATGATGAAGGAGTGATCTGAAAATTTCTGAAGGTGGCAAATGCGAGTCATACACTAGAAGTCAATTGTGTAGAGGGTAAGCAGGAAGGAAGAGAGGACAGTTCCCTGTGGTGCTCCAGTATTACACAATACCAATTCTGACACACAGTTCCTAAGCTTCACAAACTGCTGTCTGTTAGGTCAGATAGTCCATGATCCTGAAGACTGTAGAGGTATGAAGATGTATATGTTTTGAGTTTTTTTGCACTATTGATGAGGCAGAATGGTATTAAAGGCACTGGAAAAATCAAAGAACATTATCCTGACTGTGATACATGTAGATCAGAACATCCTCCACGCCTGTATGTGCCTGATAGGCAAACTGCAGAGCAGGGGAGGTGCCACTATTGGGCCTACACTATAGCTTATGATTTGAAATGATTTTTTCTTCAAATGAAAATTAGCCTATGAGGCAAATATTCATTTTAATAAACATCTCTTTCAATCAGTTGATATAAATTCACACAGCAAAATCGCCAGTTATCACTCGTTACCACAGTTATTACCATTATCACTAGAAAAGTTACTTTAACTCATAAAAATATATTTGAAAAGCACATATATAGATGGCGATTTTACAGCATATGTAGGCACAGCAAGGTTTAATTCAATCTGTATCAGAGGATGAAAAATGACACATTTTTATTGCAAATATTTCAAATATCTGATGCAACCATTCTTGTTTATTATGTGCTTCTACCTCATGAAGTAAATTATTACATTTCTTATGAGTACCCTGAATTAGGCTGGCTTATGCTAATTCACTTTTTTTGTTTTGTATCAACATGGTGGTGCTGCTTCTTCACAGCTTAAAATTTCTAGATTGAGGTGGCACATTCTCCCCATGTGTATGTAGGTTTTATAAGCTTACTGCAGTCTTCATTCCGTATCCCAAAGACAAATGACTTTAAACTGACCCATTCTGAGTGTGTATGCATGAACATGCACTACGATGGGCTGACACTGTTTCAGGTTTTTTCCTCCCCTTCTCACATTGAAAACCAAAGTAGTCACTCTCTGTGTTTTTTCTCATTCTCTAGCTCTCATACTCTCTAAACCTGAATTAAACATCTTCACTTAATACAATGGATTAATAACACTGGTCAACAAGCATTTTGCTACTGGGACTTTTTCATCTGTACTTTAACAAATTTCACTTGCTGACTCCAAATCTGAAAACCGTTTTCGTCCACCACGTCCTGTTTTTTAGTTATGATGTTCCAGGTCTTGGACAACTAGGGTGACTGGACAGTAAAGGCGATGCGTTTCAGCATTTAAGAAATAAGTTTGGTCTCAAGAAAAGTGAAGCCAAAATTAAGGAAGGTGTTTTTGTTGGCCCTGAAATCCATGAACTGATGCTTGACGATGAGTTCAAAAGGCAACTGAAACCAACTGAATCAGCACCCTCATTCGTGCGGGTTGTCCAGAATTTTCTTGACAGTCACAGAGCAGAGAATTATACTAATCTTGTGGAGAATATGCTGAAAGTATATTAGCTTACGGGAGCCAGAATGTCACTGAAGATGCATTTTTTACATTCTCATCTTGACTTTTTTCCACCAAATCTAAGCGATGTCAGAGATGAGCATGGGGAAAGATTTCATCAAGATATAAAGGTGATGGAAAACTGATATCGGGGAAAATTCACTCCAAGCATGATAGGTGACTACTGTTGGTTCTTGCAAAGAGAGACGGATGTGTAGTTTAAGCATAAAAGCAAGTGCCTCCAGCATTTTTGGGTACGCTGACCTCACTTTCATATTGAGGTAAATTGACATAAATATGCTTTAATGTGTCTCTGGCATCGTCTTCTGGTTTGTTTTCAGAATAAACACATCAAAACAATTTTGGTGGGACAGAATCCAAACTCCAGATACCGTGTTGATATATTATATTGATATTCAAAAGTGTCAAAACGTCAATAATGTGTATTTCAAAAACCTGACATGCTAGCTTACTTCTGATTTCATATATGAAATCAGTGTAAAAAAATTAATAAAGAGGTGCTCTGAAGTTCCCAGTAGCAAACAAAAAATATTTTTTTGTAGACCAGTGTTATTTGCACAATTCTTCTAGTCATGACGCATAATCCAGTCAGGATTTACCAAAGAAGACTTTATTACAGGGAAGGGCAGGAACAGATTTTTTTTTAATTTATGGTACCAGTTATGCAAGGTGCAGAAAACTTCCAGTGAAAACAACTGATTGGTTAGTAGTTACTATTTCCAGGAGAAAAAAAAAATGCTATTTACAGTTCTATGAATCTCACCTCAAAAGTCTCTGCTGGTGAAGTTATTTTTCCTTAGCATTCTTCCTACTCTAGTTGTTTGTATTTTCCTTTTTCTCTATAAAATATTCAAGCAGAACATCTTCCTTCTTCTGACTTGCGCATGTACAACTGTAACCTGATGGACAGCACACTAAATTAACTCCATATAATATGTGTGCCCACAATGACCTCCTCCTTCATGACAAAGCCAGGAAATCTCCTGTAAGCCTTCAATTTTCATGGCTTTAGTTTCTTATTATAGTATATACACGGTTGGCTGATTTACCACAAGTAAAAATAGCTATGGTCCACCTGGAGTTTATGTGTCTACCTGTCACTATGGAAAGGTTTTTATTCAAAGAACACTAAACTTAATTTTTTTTTTTTTTTGCAAAACCCCATTCGTTCTATCTATGTTATGAACCCACTTTTCCTCTTTAAGGTTATGGAGAGCCAGAAACTATACTTGGAAGTATCAGGCACAAGAAAGAAACCAAAGAGTTTCATAAATAGTTGAAAGGAGACTACACATGGGCAGTGAAGATGTTCTCCTGATTTTTAAACACCCTTTCCATTTAACAGAAACATTTACCTAAGAATGACCCAGCACTATTAGACAAAACACACTAAAAAGAATGAAATTATTGTTGGGACTAGCATGTTATGACAATGTACAGAACTCGTGGTACAAATGAAATCAGAGACAGTGTAGTTTACACTTTAAAAGGTGCCATAGAATTGAGGCCTTGGGTGGAGTCCCAGACAAACTATGACAGTCTCAAAGGCTGCCAGAAGGCATTCTGGGTTGTTGGTGCCACAGCTTTCTAGAGTTTTCCTCAATCTCCAAGTTGGGATCATTTCTATTAGTAGAATTATGAGCCCTGTGTCAGAGTGAAGGTGTTAATGATCAATGGAACAAATAAGAGGCAGCATTTGAAGAGATATACATTGCTAAGCCACAACATTTGAACCACTGACAGGTGAAGTGAATATCTTGTTACAATTGCACCTGTTGGGGGGGGGGGATGGGGGGGGGGATATATTAGGCAGCAAACAAACAGATCTTGAAGGTGATGTGTTGGAAGCAGGGAAAATGGGCAAGTGTAAGCATCTGAGTGACTTTGACAAGGGAAGCATTTAATTTGTCTACCTTTTTCTTTGTTACTTTGTGAGCTTCCTGTGTTGATCCCACCTTTTTGTATATTTTCTTTAAAATAAAAGAATCGTTTTTGACACCCTGAGTGGCTGCATTATGGGAATCTCCATCGCCATTTATTTTACTTAAGTAGCTTGCAGTACAAAATAGCACCAGCAACTGAGCAAAATGCTCAAATATATAACAGATTGTCTCCTATTATAGTAAATACACAGGAAGCAACCAAAGTACAAATAAATGGAAACAAAAACTACTGTAGCTCTGAGCCTTCCTACATAGGTATAGATATTCTTTCTACTCTGTGGGGAGGTTTGTCCATTTACCCTCCCAAGTACCACACAGGATCACTCCTGTTTCATTCTTTCCATCTCAAGTATTCCATTGGTTGAACACTTTCCTTGATAGATAGATAGATAGATAGATAGATAGATAGATAGATAGATAGATAGATAGATAGATAGATAGATAGATAGATAGATAGATAGATAGATAGATAGATAGATAGATAGATAGATAATGGTAGGCACTATATAAAGTGAAGCTTGGCATTTGATAGATAGATAGATAGATAGATAGATAGATAGATAGATAGATAGATAGATAGATAGATAGATAGATAGATAGATAGATAGATAGATAGATAGATAGATAGATAGATAGATAGATAGATAATGGTAGGCACTATATAAAGTGAAGCTTGGCATTTGATAGATAGATAGATAGATAGATAGATAGATAGATAGATAGATAGATAGATAGATAGATAGATAGATAGATAGATAGATAGATAGATAGATAGATAGATAGATAGATAGATAGATAGATAGATAATGGTAGGCACTATATAAAGTGAAGCTTGGCATTTGATAGATAGATAGATAGATAGATAGATAGATAGATAGATAGATAGATAGATAGATAGATAGATAGATAGATAGATAGATAGATAGATAGATAGATAGATAGATAGATAGATAGATAGATAGATAGTGGAAGGCACTATATAAAGTGAAGCTTGGCATTTGATAGATAGATAGATAGATAGATAGATAGATAGATAGATAGATAGATAGATAGATAGATAGATAGATAGATAGATAGATAGATAGATAGATAGATAGATAGATAGATAGATAGATAGATAGATAGATAATTTTTGGCTATTAGGACTAATTTGAGACCAGCACTGCCCTTTGACCCTGAACATTAAAAAATAATCATAAGATGGAGTTTTGGGATTTTGACGGTTAAAAGAAAAAGTAAAAATTTTTAAACACTTACTTTAGTAGCTTGATTCTGTTCAGCACTATTTCATTATGGAGGAGGAAGTCAGGAATAAAATATGATTTTTAGACTTAGAAGTGACAGTGAAGTAACTCTCTGTAGATGAGCAAACACAAAACATTCTTCACTTACAAATATGTGTCTCTCTATGGAAACATGCATTGTCAATTGATGTCCTGTAAGAGACAAGTGGATGGAGCAAGTGGATGAATGAATTGGTAAACAAGGAGTGGAACAGATGTGTTTTTTTTCTGCAGTTTCCAGGGAGTCCGTGGTTCATGTCTGGCGTCACTGCCTGTTTTTAAATGAAGTGTGCAGGAACTAACCAAGGAAAAAAATAATAAGCATGGGATTGTGGTCTACTATGGGAGGAGTTCCGCACCTGGAGGCATGGGCAGATTGCTATTTTAAGCCTTCAACTGGAGCCTCCTGGGCGGTGACACTTTAGTTCCAGTTTATTCCAGTCAGGTATGCCCAAGATGTTTGGCTCAGTCATTCACTATGACTCATACAGAAATCCTGTGGGACTCCCGTAAGACCATATTGAATGATGAGGCATTTTAAAAATAATGCAAGAGTGCAACAACTAAAATCTTTTGCTGCACTAAGTAGTTTTTTTTTTCATTCATTTATATTTCCAGCAGTTGCATACTGGTTGCTTGTTAATCTAAAAGTAAATGAATCGCCCAATAATGCTTATTCTAGTGACTTTTTAAGCTGATATGTAAAATGGATTTCCTAAAATCCTCACCTTTACACTGTAACTTTATCCCTTTTAATGGCCTCTCATTCCAGTTTCCTACTGCAATTACAGCTGCCAGTAAACACAATGTATCAGCAGAATATGCTGTATAATGTTTGGTATCTCAGTGATTTCAACGTACAGCACATTAATGATTGCTCTGTAGCAGTGTTGCCAAAACATATCCCTTCATATTATTGAAGGACTAGATGTGAGCTATATTTAACTGTGCTTTGCAAGAGTAAACTGAATGGAATTTGATTTGTTCTTATCACTTTATAAATGCAATTGTATTAAATTCTCCTTTCACTTTTAATTTAAATATGAGTATACTGTTTTGTCTATTTGCCTGAATGTAGACTAAAGGCCTAATATAGCTTTGTTTAATTGTGCCTTTCAGCCAATATTTACAGTACATACACAATACATTTAAGATTGAACATTGTTCATATTTTGTTGTGTTAGTACGATAAAGCTTTGGATATTTTTTTATTTTATAACTAATCTACACTGCAAGCTCCACATATTTCACAAATAAAGCTTTTTTTGTTCATATTAAGAATACACTGTATTCAATAAACATAACTTCCATAAACCCTTTTGTTCCCTGGGATCTAGCTACACAGGTTTCGTTGCCTCGTCTTCATTTAAGGTGTCTCACCTACTTGCTCTTCTCTCACAAACACACCAAAGCACTTCCTTCTTAACTTCTCTAGTTCCCTTTGCCAGTAAGCATCTCCCCCATCTCTGTTTATATCTCTCAATTCATTTGGCCTGATGTGACTGTATATTTCCTCTGTATGTCACTTCTACCCAAGCCATGAAAACATTTCCAAGGTTTAATTCTTCTTTGGCCAAGGGGACATCACAATAAGGTGCCTTAATGTCACTGCACCCATAAACACTTGGTAGCCATAAAAACGCCACATCTCCAATTCCATTCTCCTGCTGGCTAAACCATATGACAAAGCATTCTGTTGCAGCCTTCTCTGTTATCTAGTTAACGGAAAACTAGAGACAATCAAGCTTGATGGCAGAAAATGCAGATGGTTGGGCAGTTTTAAAATGTAAAGAATGAAAGCTAGAGCCTTCGCTGCATCTTTAATATTACCTGGACGTTATACTGTAGATATAATACAATTGAGAAAGGAGATGCCAGAACCTTCCTGAAGGTAGTGCAAAGGCCTTAGTCTACCGATTCTGTCCTCTCAAGCCTGGAACAGGAGACAAAACACTAATTGAGATTTTCCCTTCATACATTTTATCTGTTTGCTTTTAGCAGCCTTATGTATTGCTGTAAAATGCAATATCCAGAAAGATCAAGAGACTTGTTAAAAAATCCCTTTATTTAGCCTTTTAAAGAAGGCTTTTAATCAATTTTAATATGATTTCTTTGTACTAGCCTTATGAAAATGGGCAGAGCTCCCTGGGAAAGTCATAAACATTCAATTTGCAAATTAATTCATTTATTGCAGTCTATTTTTGCATACTTATAAAAATTAAATGTAGCCATGAAATATAAATGGGAATATAGTGGTGAATTATAAACTCTCTAAAAATCAAATTATTACGTCACTGTGTGGTTCAAGCATGAGCAATATAGAAATTAAGCCAAAACTAACTGAAGAGATAGCAGGTGACTGCTGAGATTGCCAAGAACTTTGTTGGCATCTCAAAACAGAAGATAATATATATTCATCAGTATGGAAATGATAATGTTAAGATTAATTTCATGGCTACTAGGGGGCTTTGCCCCCTGCTGGCTTCGCTCGCACACCCTCTCCTCCCAATCCCCCAGGGCACGCTATGCTCCAGTCACTTTGCATCTCTGCCACTCGTGTTGTGAAGGGGGGGAGCTGAATGCACATTAAGGAGATGTGGAAGGATCAGCTGCTGGCTTTCTGCTGCGGAGCTGCGTGTTCTGCTTGTTGTGCTGCGCGGCGATCATTTAAAAGCCTGTACAGCAGCTGTCCTTTTTTCTCACTGCCTTGTCTCGCGTGACGTTAAAGTGTCTCTCGCGGGACGTCAAAGTGTCTTCTGAGAACAGCACGTATCAATCCAAGATTTTTTTATTAGAATAGAGAGATATAACTGCCAATAGTGTGGGATGTAGTGTTTGGGTAAGTGGTCTTTATAGCGTACATTGGTTATTATATCATCCCCAAAACACTCTGAAGTTTTTGATGTGGCCGCTATCATATTATATTCATGGTTGTTACCACGGCAAAGAGGTTAGTGCTGCCACTTGGTTACTGTCTGAATGGAGTTTGTATGTTCTCTGCCTTTTTCCTTGTGACTTTTGCCAATAGAATAATTGGAAACTTCACATTAGTCTTGTTCAAAGATTTGTCAGTATATGATCTGCAATGAACTGGCATCCTCCAAAAGGTTTGGTTCCTGCTTTGTGCTGAGTGTCAGTGCCTTGCAACAATCTGACCAGATTTACCAGAAACCAGATTTAGAAAACGGAGGTACGTTGTATGTTTCAATGGAGATTTCTAAATCTACTCTCCCTATTTAGATTTGACTTGAGTGAGGACTTATCCAGTGTAGCAGTGGGCACAATGTTGGAGCTAACCCTGGACATGATGCCAATCAGTCACCTATAATTATGTAAGAGTGCTTTCTTTCTATTAAAACAAGCAAGCTTTACTGCATATTGGATAAAAATGACAGTACAGTAAACAATATATACAGTATATTATACAATATTAGTATTATTAATGATGGAACTTTACCTTTTCATCCATTTTATTCACAAATCCAAAATGGAATAAAGAACAACCAGAGTTTATGCAAGCAGTATTATGCTCAAGGGATGATCCACCGCCAGGACTCATGCAACCACATCGAGCAAATTTAAAATTGTCTTTGGATTATGAAAGATCATGCAGACATGGGAAGAACATGCCAGCTCTACAAAAAGAGTTACTAGCAATCTGGCATTTGAACCAAGGTCCCTGTAACTGTAAGCTACCTAGATGCCCTTTATCGGACGATATATAAAAAAGTATTATTTATTACAACACCTTCTGGGGACTCCCTCATACTGCTGGGAGACTTCAATGCTCATGTGGGCAATGACAGTGAGACCTGGAAGGGCGTGATTGGGAGGAATGGCCCCCCCGATCTGAACCCGAGTGGTGTTTTGTTATTGGACTTCTGTGCTCGTCACAGATTGTCCATAACGAACACCATGTTCAAGCATAGGGGTGTTCATATGTGCACTTGGCACCAGGACACCCTAGGCCTCAGTTCGATGATCGACTTTGTGGTCGTGTCGTCGGACTTGCGGCCACATGTCTTGGACACTCGGGTGAAGAGAGGGGTGGAGCTGTCAACTGATCACCACCTGGTGGTGAGTTGGCTCCGATGGTGGGGGAGGACGCCGGTCAGGCCTGGTAGGCCCAAACGTGTTGTGAGGGTCTGCTGGGAACATCTGGCAGAGCCCCCTGTCAGAAGTAGTTTCAACTCCCACCTCCGGTAGAACTTTGACCATGTCCCGAGGGAGGTGGGGGACATTGAGTCCGAATGGGCCATGTTCCGTGCCTCTATTGTTGAGGCAGCTGACCGGAGCTGTGGCCGTAAGGTAGTCGGTGCCTGTCATGGCAGCAATCCCCAAAGTCCTACTGGTCCCTTTTGTCCTGTGGGACTCTGGAGGCAGCTGATAGGTATCGGCAGGCCAAGCGGAATGTGGCTTCGGTGGTTGCTGAGGCAAAAACTCGGGCATGGGAAGAGTTTGGGGAGGCCATGGAGAACGACTTTCGGATGGCTTCGAGGAGATTCTGGTCCACCGTCCGGCGTCTCAGGAGGGGGAAGCAGTGCAGTGTCAACACTGTGTATGGTGGGGATGGTGCGCTGCTGACCTCAACTCGGGACGTTGTGGGTCGGTGGAGGGAGTACTTTGAAGACCTCCTCAATCCCACTAACATGCCTTCCAATGAGGAAGCAGAGCCTGGGGACTCTCTCTGGGACTGAGGTCACCGAGGTGGTCAAAAAACTCCTTGGTGGCAGGGCCCCGGGGGTGGATGAGATATGCCCGGAGTTCCTCAAGGCTCTGGATGTTGTAGGGCTGTCTTGGTTGACATGTCTCTGCAACATCGCATGGACATCAGGGACAGTGACTCTGGATTGGCAGACTGGGGTGGTGGTCTCCCTCTTTAAGAAAGGAGACCGGAGGGTGTGTTCCAACTACAGAGGGATCACACTCCTCAGCCTCCCTGGAAAAGTCTATTCGGGGGTTCTGGAGAGGAGGGTCCGTCGGATAGTCGAACCTCGGATTCAGGAGGAACAGTGTGGTTTTCGTCCTGGTTGCGGAACAGTGGACCAGCTCTACACCCTTAGCAGGGTCGTGGAGGGTGCATGGGAGTTCGCCCAACCAGTCTACATGTGTTTTGTGGACTTGGAAAAGGCGTTCGACCGTGTCCCTCGGGGAATCCTGTGGGGGGTGCTCCGAGAGTATGGGGTACCGGACCCCCTGATAAGGGCTGTTCGGTCCCTGTACGATCGGTGTCAGAGCTTGGTCCGCATTGCCGGCAGTAAGTCGAACCCTTTTCCAGTGAGAGTTGGACTCCGCCAGGGCTGCCCTTTGTCACCAATTCTGTTCATAACTTTTATGGACAGAATTTCTAGGTGCAGCCAGGGTGTTGAGGGGGTCCGGCTTGGTGGGCTCAGGATTGGGTCACTGCTTTTTGCAGATGATGTTGTCCTGTTTGCTTCATCAGGCCGTGATCTTCAGCTCTCTCTGGATCAGTTCGCAGCTGAGTGTGAAGCGGCTGGGATGGGAATCAGCACCTCCAAATCCGAGACCATGGTCCTCAGCCGGAAAAGGGTGGAGTGCCCTCTTAGGGTTGGGAGCGAGATCCTGCCCCAAGTGGAGGAGTTCAAGTATCTTGGGGTCTTGTTCACGAGTGAGGGAAGAATGGAGCGTGAAATCGACAGGCGGATCGGTGCGGCGTCCGCAGTGATGCAGGCTCTGCATCGGTCTGTCGTGGTGAAAAAGGAGCTGAGCCATAAGGCAAAGCTCTCAATTTACCAGTCAATCTATGTTCCTACCCTCACCTATGGTCATGAGCTATGGGTAGTGACCAAAAGAACGAGATCGCGAATACAAGCGGCTGAAATGAGTTTTCTCCGCAGGGTGTCTGGGCTCTCCCTTAAAGATAGGGTGAGAAGCTCAATCATCCAGGAGGGTCTCAGAGTAGAGCCGCTGCTCCTCCGCATCGAGAGGAGTCAGATGAGGTGGCTCGGGCATCTGATCAGGATGCCTCCTGGACGCCTCCCTGGTGAGGTGTTCCAGGCACGTCCAACCGGGAGGAGGCCCCGGGGAAGACCCAGGACACGCTGGAGGGACTATGTCTCCCAGCTGGCCTGGGAACGCCTTGGGATTCCCCCGAAAGAGCTAGAAGAAGTGGCCAGGGAGAGGGAAGTCTGGGCATCTCTGCTCAAGCTGCTGCCCCCGCGACCCGACCTCGGATAAGCAGAAGAGGATGGATGGATGGAAAGAGTTACTACAAACGTGCATAAATGTAAGTGTTTGTTCACTCTGCTGCCTAAGTCTGGCTCTCTCAGATCCAGAAAATCAGAACCTATTTTCTTAAGATCTTGTTTTATTTTTCTGGGCACATTAAAGGAAGAGAAATGCAATAAATGGCAACAAATCAACAACTTTCTGAATTTAAGAGGGCAAGGGTAAATTTATTCCTTCCCAAACCCAATTTGATGGGCCATGGTTATGTAAAGAATTTCCCAGGGTTGAGTTCGGAGTGTTTCTCATTCTAATATATAATGATAATGCATATTCATCTATAGTGAGTAAAATTAAATAACACTATACGAGACAGCAAGCATGTTTCAGAAAGGTCAGGCTTATCTGTAGAACTGTTTAGGCCCTTAAATATGTAATTATAATAAGTGTAATGTGATACACACAGGTAGGTAAAATGTTAAGTAGGAATGCCAGCCCAGTGAAGATCTAAGCACCAAAGTTTAAAATTATGAAAATGGCATAACAATCCACAATACTTCTTCCTAAAGCATTAAAATTGAAGAAATTAATAAAATATCATCAATGTAAATTAATATGCACCACTCTGGTCCGATCCTTTTGTTGCTTCCTCATGGAATTCAAGCATGACAGTAAAACACGACCTCCGTCGTTTCAGCCTATGCTCACTGTTTATTAAAACTCCTGTTCTTGCCATGTGTTGCTCAAGCCTACCCTTAATAATTCCATCCGTTAATTTACCCGTGATGCATGTTAAGCTTACTCACTTATAGATACTTGGATCTGCCTGGTCACCATTTTTATATAATGGGGTAATGCTTGCCATTTCCCAGTGTGCAAAGACTTCCTAAAAATATGTATCAAGACTTTATATACTGTATGCATTCACTCACCTCCTTAATCACTTAATGATAAATAGAATCTGGTCCTGTTAATTTATTGGATGCAAACCTATTCATTTAATCTGTATCTCTCCCTTTACAATTTTCAAATCCCTCAGTACCTCCAACTGTAACTGTGGCCTATCCTAAACTCCCTCCAGCCCCATTCTCTCATTTAAACAATCCCCAACACATTGGTGTGCCTCTGGTTCAAATGTAGCTCTTCAGTGGGGAACAGGTCCCATTTATTCCAAAAGGAGTCATAATGCCACATAAACCTATACCCTTTTATTCTTCACCAGAGCTTGAGCCATGCATTAAGCCTACTACACTAATCTGAGTAACCAAAGGAAAGATCATGGCCAAGATTAACAATTAAATTGTGTGCTACTTCGGCCAATCTAATATTCAGACCCTCTGATTTTAAAGCTGACAACTGTTTCCAGAAATACAAAATACAACATCCTGTAATATACATTAGGCTACAATACTCTCACTTACTTCTTTTGTACTCTAAAAGAAAGAACTGTATGAATGCTGTGTACATTTCACTGCCTCAATCAGACCTAATGTGAAAGTAAATGTGTACGTCTAAATTAGAGCCTTGAAAATGTTTGCTAGTGTAATACAGCAGCAGAGTGAATAATTGAAGCCAGTAAATTTGCCCATGCACTTCAAGACTGTTTGCCACATTTTAAAGCCCTCGTCATTTACTGTATGTCCTTCCCCACTCCAACTCTGCTGTTCAACTTCACTGTTTCAAACACTCCAGAAGGGCAGAAGTGCAGTTTACAGTATGTTCAATGGTGGGCTGAAATAGAATACCCTTTACAAGGGGTCCACAAATGTAAGTGGTTTATATTGGGTGAGCGTTTATATATGGTGCTCCTAATGGAGGGAGGATTGCACAAAAAGGGATTTGTAGATTGTCATCTACAATCATCCTGCTACTCTACATAATCTCCATTTTGCTATTGTTCTGAACGTTCTGTCCCTTCATCCATTAAACTGTGTATCGATGAAAATATTTTCTGATCTTACTGTTTCCAATAAAGACACCACTGGGTGAGCAGCAAACAACTCTGAATAACACTGGATGAAAAGCGAGTCCATCTCAGAGCATACTCAACAACACCTTTTCAGGCATGGCTATATAAGAGTCATCGGTCAGCCTGGCAGCATCAAAATGGAGTTCTATTTCTATGAGGAAGCAGTCTCACCTGCTTCAGCCACTGCTGTTCACTTTGTATTTTCTGTTAAAAACATTTACTGATTATTTTCTGTTATAGCTCATACAAACCTGGTTTCCCATAATATTGTTGGGTTTCTTCACTTTAATAGCAAAACTAAATGGACCAAATTCTTATTTCTAGAAAGTATAAAATAGGTAAACAAGTGAAATCAAGTGTATGATATGCCAACAAGAAATTGAACTGGATAGGTGGAAATAGAATCTTGACTCCAAAAATGAAGAAGCTGAGAATGAAAAAGGCTAGGCACACCGCAGAGCTTTGTATTAAAGCAAAGTGGCTTTCTCTGGAGATGAGGTTATCAAGGCCTTCTGCATGCAGTTGCTAGGCAACCACATCACTCAATGATTTAGGGCTCTGGCAGATAGCATTGCAGCTGGAAATTTCTTTGTTTGCTGGAAAGGCAGGGTGTAAAATATATTTTTTGTCTAAACCATGTAGAACTATATTCTATAAATCTCTATTATAAAAGACAGACAGACAGACAGACAGACAGACAGACAGACAGACAGACAGACAGACAGACAGACAGACAGACAGACAGACAGACAGACAGACAGACAGATAGATAGATAGATAGATAGATAGATAGATAGATAGATAGATAGATAGATAGATAGATAGATAGAAAATAATTGTAGACCCACTAGTCCTGCCTTTTCAGGTAGTGCCCTATGAGTAGACATGGCTTACTAATGTCTTGCCTTTTAAAATATTACTAAGCTCACTCTCTGTCTCTGTCTCTGTCTCTCTCTCTAAATATCTCTGGCTGCCATCCTCACAATATGTAAGCCTTTGCTGAGCTCTCAAGTCGAAGAAGTATACACATGAGGTTGCCTTGAGCTCATTCTGAGACATGCTTCTCAGAATCACTCGTGTTCTTTGGTAGGACCCTGAACCATTTACACCTGAGCCCTGGCCTAGACAATGGAAGTCACAGGACCACCTTAAAGCTACAGTTTGACTGACAGCTGTAGTGTCTCTGCATACAAGGTCTTTTCCTTCCAAGGTCAAGTGCATTCGGCAGATTAACTCTTTGAGGGCTGAATAGTTTTTTTTTCAAAAAACTCAGTTTTCTGAAAAGCACACAAAGCGATGGTTTCACATACAGTATAAAATGTCTGTTGCTGCTGTTGGCACCTGTTTGGCGTCTCTGGCGGCAGTGGCTGCATGGGCAGCTCGATGGCGAGCAGGGATATATGGTGGGCCTGCTGCCTGGCTGGTTTTGCAGTGCAACGCAATCTGGTTTGTACCTCTTGTCATCGTAAGTGGCGGTCCAGCCAAGCGATAGGTGCATCAGCTACATAAATGCATTCAGCGCAGTGATCAGCTGGGCACCGATCAGCTGATACTGGTACCACTCTGTCATTTTCGATCTCCAAATCTTGCAGCAAAATCGAAGTCCGACAAGTCCGAGTCTGATTCAGCAATAATATGCAAAATGTCCTCCACAGATTTTTTTGCTTTGCGCATTCGTTTTGGTCTTTCACCAGATGTAAATGCCTTTTTAGTGATTACTTGCTCACGCGCATGGAGTCGAAGTAAAATCCACAAAATTAACTTTTCTTCTAGCAAAAAATGTAATGGCGAGTTTTGTCGCAGTTTACAGCTGATTACCATCCTCTACCCCTGAATTTTAACAAAAGTTGACATCCACCCTGAAAGAGTTAATATGCAGGGCCTTCCCATATACCGTTGGGGCCTGCTGGCTTCCATCTAGTACCCTATGTCCATCATACTTTCTGACTACTAAAGAATTAACTTCTAGGGCACTCTTTGCACATACTGAGCCTATCACTCACTCATGGACTCCTGACATACCACTGCTGGCATACAGGAGACTCTGCAGATGTAGATTTCTCCTTCTGTGTTTGGCCCCTGGAAGGCCCACCGCTATGCTATTTTGGTGAGATCTTCTTGCCAGGTAGAATTCAATAAAAATATATTTATGCTATGGTTTGCCAATGTCATCTAAAGACCAAATATCATATTTTATACAAAAAATTCTTTATTATCATTAATATATACAAATGAAAAGTTATTTAAGATCAGTGAGAAATAAGAAGTCTTGTAAACAAGGATGGAAAATCCTGAATTTAACAGAGGTAATTGTGAAGAGGAAATTGTATACTCTGCTGCACCATAGGATCACCAGTCACTCGCCTAGCATGGTGCATTGTTCAGTAGCTACCATACCTGGCGTACATCTCCAGAACCCATGGTTCCTGACCTGACCAAGTCAAGGTTTGGAATAATTACATTGACTTTTTGTATGTATTGGGCACTTCAGTTTTTCTACTATATTCGAAATACAAGGGTATTAAGTTATCTAAACTCTGTAAATTTACCTGGTGAGGTGGTGAGTGGTGTGTACCCAGGCATGATTCCCATTGCTGGCAGGATAGGCACTGGCCCCTCATGATTTAGCAATAAAAAGAGTTAGTATTTTGTAGGATTGCTGTACCTTTTATTGCAATTACAGCTATCATTTCACAGGAAGTACGTTATTTTAAAATAGATGTTCCACCTCTCATAACTTATCATAACTCTCACAATTTAACCAAATGAAATCACAATCAGTATAAAAAGATTTTCCAGTGTCATGAGTGACATTATTGTATACATATGTTTTCAGCGCTCTCTTATTCTTGTCAGGATCACAGGGAGACAGAACCTGTCTCTTATGTAAGAAAGGACCCAGCCTTGTAAGAGATTATAATTATTTTAAGCTATTCGTTTAATTTTTAAATAGCTTTCCATTTATAGTAGCACAAGAGGATTACAAGATTTAACCCATGCACATACAACATGGGATGTTAAATAAGAAGACTGCTTTCTGTTTCTGAGTAAACACAATAATAATGTAAATAGAGTAAAGTAAACTAATTTGTATATAAAGGCACGATGATGGTGAAGACTTAATATTTCAGTCCTGACCAGTCATCCTCCACTGACGCTCACACTGTTCATGGTAAGACTACGACAATGACTGAGCCCTGATGCTGAGAATCAGGCTGAGCCCACATCTCTGGACTTGTTTACAGCCCTGCAATATCGAAAAGGTTTTACAGAAAGCCTCCCACATGCTGCCTTTTATGCCTTGAAAATGGCATAATTTACTGGCTTTTTGTAATAAAAACAATGGCTTCTCATTAGCAAAAAGAATTTGTAATTCGATAAAATTGAAGTTAAAATTTTCAATGCTTTACAACACCCACTGTACTGTGGAAAAGCAATACAAAACGCAATGGGGTGCCCCTGAGAGTAATTGCTTGTGGACCAGAAGATTGAGATTTCAAAAGTAGGCTCTTACAAATTTGTGGATTACTTTAACTGAAGGTGTTCAAACAATAGGATCTTACAGAATCAAATTTAAAATCCTACTAATAACCTACAAAGCCTTAAACGACCTTGCACCAAACTACATCAGTGACCTTCTCCATCACTATATGCCTGCCCGCCCACTAAGGTCCTCTGATTCTGGCAATCTTGTTGTGCCCCACACTAATCTACACTCCATGGGTGACAGGGCCTTCAGCTGTATAGCGCCCAGACTCTGGAATGACCTACCGAAATTAATCAGGTCAGCTGACTTCACGAATTCTTTTAAAAAACAACTCAAAACTCATCTGTTCAGGAAGGCTTTTAGCTCTACTTGACTTGATTACCCTTCTCTCAGTTTACCTCTCTGTCAAGATGCTCATGTAACCTGTGTGTGTGTGCGAGACCATCAATTATGTTGTCTGTTAGGCTTTTTCTCTTAATTTACTGCCTTAATCTTCTTTATTTATTTATCTGGTTTGTGCAATGCTATACAGTATACTGTATACCCTACCGTTCTATCTTAAACTCTGTGAAGTGCCTTGAGCATGGGAAAGGTGCTATATAAATAAAATGTATTGTTATTATTATTACATTTTATTTTTTGAAATCTTTTAGAATGAACCACATTCCTTACCAGGAAAATCACATTGAAATAATAATGGTGATTCTCTCGTATGAACTGCCTGTCCTTTGAAATAAAGATTGCCTTACTCCTTGAGACACATTCACTGTTTATAGAGCTCAGCAAGTGCAATTAAGGAACTAGTCACCAAATTACAGAAATTATTTATAAGAGATGTGTCCATACTTTCCTTTACAATTCCAGTAAACAATCATAAATAAAAGGGGCTACTAGGTGTGTAATTCCAACTGATTAAGATAGAGACCCAGTGTAGAGCAAGGAGTCCAAGAGTAGAGTGAAGAAGAGGGGGGCATGTTGAAATTTAAGGAGATGGATGGAGCGTACACAGCAAGTGAGAAGAGGGTGAGAACATGTCACATATGACCTAAAGACTTGCTTCTATTGTTCACCTGCGGCCCTAACAACAGGATGAAGCGCAAGAATTTCATTGGGCTTATCTTCTTAATTCAGTGTGTTCAGTTCTTAGCTATAGTGCTTAAGTTACAACATTAAAGCCTCCCAAAACCAGCTCACAACACAGTTCAAATTTGCACACCTGCTTCTGTCCTTTAAAATAATTTCACAATATCATTTTATGAAACCATAAGGCAGGAACTACAGCTGAATGGAGTGTCAGTCTATCACAGGGAAAAATCACATATACTGAACCAAATTAGCCACAGTGATTAATGTCAATCAGAGTGCCTGAACAAAATATAGGTGGAGATATAGAAAGACTGGTCCAGTCTAGACATTGGGATTGTTAAACCGCATCACTTAACCATGGTGCCATCATTCTCCTTTATCAAAATAATGAAGACAAAATAATAAAACTGAAAAACACATCTAACACATATGGGATTCATTTACAAAATAAAAAATAATCACTTTACTGTATATACTGTATTTGTGATCATTTGCCTTTTACTTTACCTGTAGAGTGTCACAATTTTCTATCAAAATGGGCTGCTAAATAAATATATGTACAAAAGTTGATTATACAATCAACCTCTTTTTTAAATTCAGGGTTACAGGTGTACTGTATTAGTCCTGTGTCATTATTAATTAAAATATTTTCATCATAAAATTTTTTTAGGAAACTACAAGATTTATTAATTAAAAATGACATAGGATATACTTTTTTTTCTTTGGTTTTACTCCCACATCCCAAAGCCATGCCTGTGAGGTTGACTGAAGACACCAAACTGCCCTGGTGAGTCCAGAAATAGTTCTTGTATTTATTGGATCATAATGTATACTTTCACAATTCCCTGTTCTCACAGTTGCAATGGAGCTGACAATACCAATGTGAGCACAAAATTCAAGAGTTTTATTCATCACACGCACTGGGTATGTAGTGAAATGAAAATATGGCCTTCTCTAAGATTGTGCAAAGCAAAAGCAAAAACACAAAAGAATAAAAAAAATGAAAAAAGATTAATTAAATTAATTTAAAATTAAGTTAAAATCTGAAACAGTAAAAAGTATGAAGTGGCTGTGCAGTAAGTTAAAGTGAGTTTTAGGTTCAAATGTTTGTCGGCATGTTAGAGTTCAGGATCCTGGTGGCCTGTGGGTAAAAGCTCCACCTGAGTCTCTCTGTCTTTTCCATAGGGCCACTTGCCTGTGTTGAGCAGGCTGAACAGTCTATTGTTGAGGTGAGTAGATCCATAATTATTTAATTGCCTTGGTCCTGCAGTGCTTGGTGTAGATGTCCTTCAGAGAGGGCAGTGCTGATATTCTCTGCTGAACACACCACTCTCTTCAGGGTTTTACGATCTTGGACTGAGCAATTCCCAAACCATGATTATTTGAATGCTCTTTATTGCGACAGTGTAAAAAGTTTTCAAAATAGGTGGGTAGTACTAGGGTGTTGTACCGTGTTAGCCATTATGAATGTAGTGAGAAGTCAAGCAAAATGACACCTTTTATTGGCTAACTAAAAAGATTACATTTTGCAAGGTTTTGAGGCAACTCAGGCCCCTTCTTCAGGCAAGATGTTGCCTCGAAAGCTTGCATATTGTAATCTTTTTAGTTAGCCAATAAAAGGTGTCATTTTGCTTGACTTCTCACTACAAAATAGGTGGGGAGAATTTCTTCAAGCACTTCCAGTGATAGAGGTGCTGTCTCTCCTTCCTGCAGGGACGTTCTTAGGCATACGCGAACTATGCATCCGCATAGGGCCCTGACTGTGAGGGGGGCCCCTGGCCCGGGCCCTGACTTACAAAATTTTTTTTTTTTTTTTTTGTTGTCGGGCTGTAGGCCTGGGGCCCCTATCATGCCCCTGGCACTGCAGCCATCTGTGCCAGTCCCAGGAAATTCAGTTCAGTGCATCTCTTAGTCTTATTAACAATGGTAATTTGTTATCCAAATTGCAATTTTCACCTAAATCCCTAATAATATTGTCACGCTGTCGTAACTTTGCCAAATGCACTATAGCAAATGTTAATTTTAGAGATTCGTTTCGGATTCATTCAGAGAGATCCCAATAAAATCATGAAATATCTCTATATTACCGGCGTTTACCAGATCCAGAACAAAATCAATATTTTACTAAGTGTACATGTAGGCCTACTGGTCATCTAAGGCCTTTTCCGAACGTTTTATTAGGGCACCTTCCTGAGCTATGGGGTGGCACAGCCCCCTGGATCCCCCCCCCCCCCCCCCCCCCCCCACATCCGGGCTCTGTACATCCGGGGCCTGCACATTTCTGAACCGCGTAGGGCCCGCAAACTGCTAAGAACGGTCCTGCTTCCTGACCTAAGTTTGTGTGCACTAGGTCTATGTCAGGTCCTCAATGATGTACACACCCAGGTACTTGAAGCCACTCACCCTCTCAACAGGAACTCAATTTATGCTGATGGGGCTTTAGATCTGCTGCAACTTTCATCTGAAGTCCACCACTATCTCCTTGGTCTTGCTGACATTCAGTGAGAGGTTATAAGCCTGGCACCACACTATGGTGGGAGACAATGGTGTTAAAGGCCTAGCCGTGGTCTATAAACAACAGTCTTACATAATTCCTCTTGTTGTACTCTAAGTGGTACAAAGAGGTGTGCAGAATAAGCGAGATGGCATCATCAATAGACCCGTTTGTATGGTATGCAAACTAAGTGGATCAAAGTCCCTTGGAAAGAAGGAGCATACAGAGCCTTTAATAAACCCCCTAGAAGCACTTCATATCAAGAGACGTGAGTACTACAAATTATTAAGGCACGTCAGTTTGTTATTCTTCGGTAAGGGTAAACAGATTTTTTAAAACAGGTAGGAACTACAGACTGAGCTAAAGAGTCATTGAAGATGGATGTAAATACTCCTGCTAGCTAATTGCCACATGATTTAAAAATGTGCCTGAAGATTCACAAATATTATAGGCAAATACATTTTTGGTGGCCTTTACAATAAGCATGAGCAAAGCAAATAGAGCAAAATTGAGGTTGGCTGGACAGTCTATTCTGAGGCTTTAGCTTTGGTATTTTTAGATTAATAACTGATGATCTGGGTGTATAGGAAACCACTGGTGATTAACATGTGCTCCTTGATGCTCCAGGTTGTAACTGATTATCTCAGCAAGAAGGCATGGCCACCTCTTACCTGTGAGTGTTAATTAGGCCATTGAAATGGATCACAAATGGTAACTATGTATTGTGGTGGGTGACTACTAAAATGTGAGTGATTATTCAGAGAAAAGAAATATATATTTCTTGGAGTGTTCCATTGCAATATACTCTCTAGAACCCTAATATTTGGTGTGTTACAATAAAAATTAAATTCAAGAAAAGTCAGTGCATGCAGCGAGGATATTGTCAAAACTATTTTTTTTAGATATCTCATTATATGTTGTTGCTTTGGCAACATTTCAATCTGTTACACGAAGAATCAAATTAAAATGACATCTTGACATATTTAATCCCCTCCCATCCCTTAAAGGCTTTATTCCACACATCGTAGGTTGGCCACCCCACCACTGTTTCAAGTCCTTCCAAATAAGTCCAAATGCAGATTTTAGCATTGCCAGTGTAGCAGGAAAAATACATCATAAGATCACTTTGCTCACCAACTTTTAGGGGTCACAAGGAGACTCTCTTCCTGCCTCTTACAGAACGTCTTTCAGACATAATAAAGTGTAAATTGAGGAACTGAAAGCTAAAAAAGACTACAATTTGCGTCACTGTGTTGAAAGCAGACAAGCAAAGATCTGACATAAACAATTTTTCCTGTTCTCTGACTTTGAAGAAACAAAACCATGATTGCCAAATATGCACTTTAGTTATTAATACAGTATTTATTTTTATTAAAATAAATTATTGTGACTGCTTTTCTGGAAATAAAAATCCAGACATTAAATAAGACACAATATTAGAAAATAAAAACTGTGAATTAAAAAATATAAATATAAAAAAATTGTGTTTGGTTTTATTTGAGGATTGTCCATAATTAGAAACTGAATTTCCTGAGAATGGCTGCCATGCATGTGTGTCTGAGGGACACCTTCAGCGCTTATCCAAGATATGCAATACCCTACCTGGGCAAGAGGGGGTGCTACTATTAACAGTCTCTGTATTTTTTTTTTCTTCCTCAGCAGCGAGAGGAAGCCCCTTGAGGGCAACTAACCTTGACCCTTCCAACCAGACAGCTATAAAAACCCCATCGTCCCCAAATGTTGGTGTTTCATTTGGACCCTGGACTACTCTGAGGATGGAGTTCCGAGTTCCCTTTCCACTCAAAAGAGCCAAAAAAAGGTGATTTGTGGTCTGTTTCCCACCCTTGAGTACCTGCTTTGTTTATTGTTTATCACAAATTAAAAGGGGTGATACGGCTGGCACCCCAAAACTTCATATGGCCACCTGGTGATATTTCCACCAGGGTACAGTAACTTAATATGCATTGTAAATATCTGGTCATTGTAAACATTATGCAGGATTTCAATATGTAATTAATCATTCACTCTGGTTAAGAGGGGTGAGGCTTCACAACATACTGTAGCATAACGTTACATCTACTGTATGTCTTTAAGATGAGTGAGGGAACATAAATACCTGGATTAAGGTAAACTACAAACATGCAGCAATGATTTTTACAGTAAAATGTGCAACACCATAATGCCTTTCTCAAGTATGGCTAGTGTTGCAGTGATTATTGATATGTTACATGGTGGTATCCAGACTGTGTTTGACCCCATTAAGCAAGATAGTGCATGTATGCCAAACACCAACTCACCCAACAGTTCATTACCAAAAATGAACACAGAAACACACTAACAATATTACAAAACATGCACATTTTCTCTGCCAAAATGAAGACTGTCAACCTCCTCCTCCTTCTACTCAGCCCCCCTCAAAATGAACATTTTCCTTACAAAGCTACAATTGAAGCAGCACTAGGCCCAAAGCAGGAAACAGCTTTGGGCAGGGCACCAGTCCATCATAAGGCACATCAAAACTTGCACTCACAAAGGGAACAATTCATAATTATCAGTTAACTTAAGAAGCAAATCTTTTTCAAACTACACACAGACTAGCATTTGCACAAATATTTTCATGCTGGGCCCCTTGGTGTGGCAGCAACATATATTTTTTTGATGCAGAATTTCTACACAGATTGTAATAAAGCCAACACTGTTCTTGATATTTACCTTATTGCCATGATAACGTAAATAGGACTTGATGTTCAGGGCAGGTCTACCACCGTTTAGGTTTATTGAAGCTAGATAACTGAAATTAATTGATTAGGAATAAAAAAACATTGTGAATATAAATGATTGATAAATGCAGGCTTGGTTCATCCAAGAGGAATAGTGCTTCTTAAGATTGCAAGTTAAAGGGAAGTTCACCCATTTTGATAAGTAGGACCATCAAGGTCGGCATTGATACCCAAAGACAACAAGCATGGCATCAACCTGCACTCATCAAGTAAACTCATTTAACTTTAAAACAATTCCTACAGACCTCATTAACAACCCAACCCACAGCTGCCATAGTCATTGTAAACTGTTGTGAAAAAACAAGTTGCTAAGGGAACAATAGCCTATTATGAATATTTTGAGAGATGAATTTACAAAAGTTCCAGGACGTCGATTTCTTCACTGAGATTGGCTAATGATCCTGTAAATGTGATAAAAATACTTAATTCTGCCTGAACTGATCTGTCTGTGTAGGGATTTCTCCCTCACTATGTTAACATTGTGTTATGTAAAGAGTCTGGTTGCTGGGTTATTTACACAGATCTTCAACATTCATTTGTTTGTTCATTACTAAACACAGTTAATCCAGTTTGTCCCAGTCTGTCCCAATAGCACTGGGCACAAGACGGGATACAACTCTAAGTAGGGCTCAAGTCCTTCGAAAGGCTGTCTCTAAAAATATAGCACCTGATTTTTCTTTTTTTGTAAAAAAATGTTTGCATTTCTTATTTATGTTTTAAAAAGACAACAAATTTGCCCTTCATAAAAGGAAAACACACTGAAGAAATTCCACAAAGCCTAGTGGTTTGTTGCAACAATGGGAGGATGATCTAGTTTAGCCACAAGGGAATTTTGGTCACGATTAAGCAGCTTACCTCATCTAAGCCTTAGTGACAGCTGAGGCACCCTGAATTTTGCATTCTCACTCTCCTGAAGTGTCTCTATTTGCTCAGCTTTGTGGGTCAGTCTTCTTGCCACTCAGTGTTAGTATTCATAGAACAGTGTGAGAGAGGGCACCATTTCTTCACACTTATTATACAGTATACTATCTTTTTTAATTCTATCATCAATTCTTTTTAATTATGCAATGCATTACCTAATAGAATTTATTTTGGCATTTAAGGTGTCACACAAAAACAGACTGATTAACGTAAGCAAGCATTTTTATTTTGCCTCACTTTCTGCAAAAGCAGGGTTTAGAGAAAATTAACCAAACTACAGAGCTATTTTGACAAAATAATTACAATTAATTTGTTAAAAAAAGTAAAAACTGAATAGTGAAGTGTGCTTCACTTTCTGTACTGAGTCATGATTTTCCATTTGGTAATGTGCAATAAAAATGTGGAATGTATTGTTTAAAGTAAATTGTCTTTGTAGCCAGAACAAATTTAAAGCTATTTATCTTAATATATATATATATATATATATATATATATATATATATATATATATATATATATATATATATATATATATATATATATATATACAGTATATATATAATGGGAGGGCTTTGAACCTTGATCTCGGTCTTAATCGAGAGCTTATGACATAAATTGAGGTTTGGGCTACTTTGGCCACATAATTGGGCCTCGGGTCCATTTCGTGGTTACGTGCCATGACATTGCTGGCAGGAAAAGAACTGCGGTGACCTCTGTAGACAGTGAAGCACATTCCAAAAACCGACTGATTATTTTCATTTCAACTGCAGGTAATATACACCAGGTGCAAAAGAAAGTCATACAAGACCAAAGAATTTAAAGTGTAGACTACCTCTGCCACTTAAATGGGCTTCTTACAGCAAGTGGAAGTGTGACCACACAACACAGCTGACAGGAAGAGAACCGCTGCAACACCTACTGTTAGTAAAGCACATTGCACAGGCGACTAACCGTTTTCATTGCAAATGTGTCATGCAATCCATTCAGGCACAAAAGTGGTTGTGGCACCCTCGCCAAAGTGACCTATAGTGCCCGGATTTGTACAAAGCGTATGAACAACCTTTCTTTGAGCAGCAGATGTCCAAGTGTTTCCTAGTTATATACATTTTTTCAGCTAGGGAGATTGACCTGTTTTATCAGAAAATGAGTCAGTCCTGTACTAAACACTTTAGGCCATGACAGAGCAAACAGATGCAAACAAAGAAATGTCAAGGGATCTTTTTCCTGGTTCCATTGAGTGGTCTGTGCTGCCAGCCTGGAAGACATCATAATGACTTGTCTTGTGTTGGCATCACATTCTCAATGCCCGAATATCACAAAGAAATTAGAAATATAAGGCATATACCCTATGTCTTATATTTCTAAAACATGTTTATTTAGGTCATCTGGCCATCTTTCACATCCAAACTGTTAACCAATCTACATTAGGATTGTTCCCAGTGTTGTACCTTAAGCTGCCAAGATAGGCTGCAATTCTTTGTAACCTTGTGATGGATGTTAGACTAAATGTGTATCAATTTACAATTTCTCATGTTTCATGTCTCAGCCATTGATGCAGTATCTTTATCATTACTACAGAGCATTAATGTATTGTATTTTTGCATCAAATTATGAATTTCATAAATCATTTGTAGATTTAAGATTTATAAGTCACTATAAGCTACAATACTTCCTTTACACAGTGAGAAATGTACAAAAAGTGCTTATATGTTTTTCCCGAATTAAAGTGGATCTTACAATACATCTTGTTCTGAGTTCCCGCCTGGCTTTCAATACTTCTTGGGATAGGTGACTTGGTAGGAAAGGGGTTTGCAGACAGCAAATGATGGCACAACAAAGAGTAATGCCAAAATAGACCCAAGGAGACAGAAGGAAAATACATATATTCTGATAGTGACAATGTAAGCTGGGATGCTACTGCAGATAAAAAGGATAATACAAGGTGACTGTAAATCTGCTGCGTATACTAATTGGTCTATAGATGGGGGACCTGGAAGTGAAAGATTGAGCAGCAGCCTGTGTTGATGGACTCTGTACCTCCTCCAGTACAATAGTATGCTCATAACTCAACCTGTACTAGAAGACGGAAAGAAAAAAGAAGTCTTCCGAGCAATGGACAGCACATAGTCTCTGGGTAACAAGAACCTGCTTGTCCATTAAAGTGGACAGACAATGACATAGTTACCTTGGAGACATGGCCCTTTTAAGACAATGAAGAAAAAACACTTTGATACACACAGAACCTAAAAACTCCACCGAGACAGTGAATGCACTAGAAATACCCCAAATTCTGTGAGGAGCCTAGGAGCCATGAGGAAATCCATATCTGCATAGCAAGAGCAGGCAAACTAAAGCCAGACATTATACTCTAGCAGGTAAGCAAACTGGGGCACAAATGCTTTAAGTGTGTGACCTTCATTCTTATTCTTTTGCTGGTGTTGTTTTTTATTTTGTTCTTTACCATGAACTATTGAATCACTTTCTTAAGGCAATGCCATCCATCACCAGCACCACAAGATGATTACATAAAAGTTGATAAAATTATTCATTATGATAAGAATGATGGTAAGAATAAAGAGCACATACATAGACTGGGCCTGTTCAGTATCATAATTCAAGGTTTAAAATACATCTTTCAGATGTGGTAGGAAATTAAAGCCCCCAGATTTGGACCCTGGGCTATGGAGTTGCAATGCAGTACTGCTAAACAATGGACAAAAATGCATCATTACATAATAACAATGACATCCTGGGAAAACAATTTATAATAATGAAAGGGAGGAAGGTATGTACTGTACATCATACCAAAACAGCTTAAAATTAATTTTCACTGCATTATTTCAAAGTGAGGTGTTGAACTAGTAAAACAGGTGTGACAGTAAAACATTGGTTATCTTTAAAACTGATTTGTTTTCCAACTTGAACAAGATCATAGAAGTAGAAATCTTTCTGAAACCAGCAAGAGAAAGTGTAGAAATCCCACTGAACAATCTGAAAGCACTTGGCACTGGCAGTAATGCTTAAAAACCAAAGCATGAAAAAAATGACACATATGTTAAGTACAATAATTACAATCGATTTTAAAACAGGTACTTTTTACAAAAATGCAACTGTACAGTTTGAACATTCACAACTTTACCAGGCTAACTAGCCCGAACAAAGGTAAGAATTGCACCTCTGGATTTGGGTTCTGTACTATTTGATTAACAAATGCTCTTGAGCATTTATAAGTGTCCTTGGCATTTTAATGTTTAAATACATGGTGTGATGAAAGGTCATATTTTGCTGGATGGTGACTAAAGAATGGTTTTATTAGGATTTGCAGATGGACCCTCACTTAAATTCTTGATTTCTTTGAGACTTTAAAGGACATGTGGACTGCAGAGCTGGCTCAGTAGACTCTGTCATCAAGGCTGTTGGTTTAAGTGACTCAGCCAATGCCCTTACAACTGACACAAAATAAAATGAAACATTTAATCTCTGTGTCCCTGGCAAAAAAATTCCAATAGGAATATTTAGTTCTTGTCCGTGGTGATATTTTATGAGCAAAAGCAGCTGCTACAAGTTCCTTCTTTAAAACTTTACATCATCATTTCTGTCTTGCTTCATTTTGTTCTGCAGAGACGCGTTGTTTGTGCCAGCAGCTTATTATCAGTAGAGTTGAAATCATTTCAAAATGTACTCTCTGATAAATTACCTATTGCCTACATTTTTATTTCCTTCCTGGCTGTTCACTTTAATCTCCTTTACACTATCAGTATTGATCTGTAACTGCTTACTTGCACATGCAATCCAGTGATGGGCTGATGACTATTTAACCTTGACCACTAATACTGCCTTTCTGTTATCCTGCTGGTTTGTAGTCAGTAACTCTTAAGTGCAGGAACGTCTTACCAGCATCATAGGCCCCCGGGCAAAGAAGTGTGGTGGGGCAGCTGTTTTGAAATCAAAACAGAAACATACATAGGCATTAGAAACATTGTGAGCCCCTATGCTCGTGGGGTGCCCAGCAAAGTGCCCTTTCTGCCAGTACATTAAGATGGCCCTGCTTAAGGGTACTTGAAAAAAAGAGACGGCAGTCACCAAAAATACCCTAATAAGAACAAATGCTACTTTAAATAACACCTTTCAAATTTTAAAGTTTATAGCTTGCACTTTACACTTATAAATACGGATTTCTACAGCAGGAGCGCAGGATCACACAGCTGGGACAATTACATGCAGACTGTAACATTTATGTCTTTATATCTCTTGGACGTTTCCATATACTCTCTTAACACAATCCAGAAGTTCTTTTTCCCAGTGTCTATTGCTGCCAAGATGGTTTTGGTCATCTAGCTGTCTCTTTTTTTTCTGGTGATGTTTGGAAATCCTCTTTCTATAACTTGATTTGTCTTGAACTGTTGGTGTTGAGAATCAACAGAGCATCTGGCCCCAATATTAAGAAATAGCTCTCGGTGACCAGTCCTGTGGGTGACTGTGGTTGATGACAACAGGAGTTCATCCTTATCGTGACATTTTCTTTGTTGGTCTGGTTGTGGTCTGCTGCCCTCTCTGTTTTGTCACGCAGACTTTGACTAGACTATTGCAAACTTCAAGTTTCTTTCTCTTTAACCATTTTAATGTAGACTTGTTTAAGTTTCAGCTGAGATGACCGGGGAATCTCCATGAACAACTCTCTGATGCACAAAATTGAAGTTTCTTTCAATGATGGCAATTCATCCAGATCTTGACGCAGCAAAACATCAATAAACCATCACGTTAGCCCCAGCAATCCCAACTACTGGTATGCGGCTGTGACTGTCAACATGCAGAGTCAGGTTTTCCTCATACATATTGAAACAAACGTGGATGGAGTTCCAGTCCTTCGCAGTGAGCAGTGTACCATTTATGACAACACACACACATACACACTAATCCAATTCATCATTGTCATTATTTTAATTATTTCTTCCAACAACACATGTATTTTTCATGGTTTATCTAGGCCTGTAGAAATGTAGTGGTAATGCATACAGTACAAGGCACACAAACATGATGAGATTCCATCTTATATAATAATAGCAGTAATTAAGCCATTTAGTTTTTCTCATTGAATGGATAACACAGTTATCATCATAATACTTAGGAACTGAGAAATGTATAGAATACTAATAACATGTTTATGAACTGGAGTGGTAATTTTAAAATTCCAGGTTAATAACTGTGGTGAAGCAAGTCAGACATACTGTAAGAACTAATATGGAATAGGTAGAGATGGTGTTTTCTAAAGGAACATTAGTAATGTAATCAATTGAAATGACAGAATGCAGAAGAAGGCATTAGAAAAGAAATCAATGCATATTATTATACTTTTAGGCAGCAAAGAAATATAAAATAAATGCACACCTTAATATGTAAGAAACAGACAGAAATAAAGACACAATTGTGTGAAAATCATTTTTTAGAACATTGTGGGACAATATTTTTTCTATGATAATAGATAATTATATGCTACTATACAATTCATTTAAGATTTTTGATATCATGTACTGTACATAGTATTGAAAATTATTCTTCTGCACATATTCTTGTTATGAAAAGAATAAAATTACAATAAAAAAGGATATAGAAGGGACCAAAACCATGATGCTGCTGACATGCTATAATCTGTGAAACTCAACAGAGACACCAGCACTGAGATTGCCCTTTCTGACAATTAAATGTGACACATTACTGTGGTTTTCTCCAGTTTTTCACAATTAAATTTTCAGTGGCATTTGATTTTTTTATGGGCCTCCTCTTGTTCATGAGATTGATGAATTAGTGAAAGCTGTTTTATTTCCTATTTTGTCTCTAAATAGCCAAGAATTTCTTGTCATTTAGTCAATGAGTCAGTCATATATATGTAGACATGTAAAGTATGATTTTTTAGTAAGTTTAGCCTGTAATGAACTGGAACCTTATTCAGATTGGATTTCTGATTTGAGGTTAAGGAGACACCGTAACCTCCAACACCCTGTAAAACATAACTAGTAACAGACATTTACAAAATGGATGAGCATATAATATATTCATCCCATTTATACTTGACATCACAATACTACAAACCCTAAATTCCCTATTCCTACTGCAAAGATTGAGTATTCTTTGTTTAACTTACACTTGCAATTACAAAAGCAGAAATGGGATGGCATGCTCTTACTGAGCATAGTTATAAACACAGCCACACGTGGCCACATTAGAATCAATATTAATCTAACCTAAACAACACTAGGACAGAGGAAGAATCAGAGCAATCAGAATAAAACAAAATACAGATGTGAGGAAAACATACCAACTTTATGAAGATAGTGACAAACAGGGAATTGAACTCAGATCCTCACAGCCAGGAGTCTAACTTTGCGAGTAAGCTTCTGTGTGTTGTCTAAAATGGAAGTAGAGGTGTATTTACTGTAATAAGATATTGTGTTTTCATTAATTCTGCATAACATGTTGTTTCTTCTGCCGACTACACCACAAAGTGTAAGGATGTGTAAAGAAGATTAATCAGCACCTACAATGCAGCCATCATTGTTTTGTTTTAAAGCACATTTATTTGTAAGTTCCAGCAGGTTAAATTTGAATGACTCTTTAAAAGGATGAAAGGCAAATAATGGCATGCTGCGCAAAACACAATTATAAAGACTTGAAATATTTCCTTAAATGGATTTGACTTTGACCACCCCAGAATTTCTGCTGCACTGCTTGTCCTCTACATAAATCCCACTAACCATTGCTTTATAATGAGGCTCCCTGAGGTTTGTCTGCAGTTCTTTTCAGCATTGGGCTCACTTTCAAATTCATCATGTCTCACTTCTTCCCATCTGTATTGTGTGTTTTTGTATTGATTTTGGGAGTCACAAATCATTTAACCCAATGGTAAAAGATGGCACTTACATTCGTTTTAACTTTTTCAATCCATCCAATCCTACTAGTGCTGGGAGAAAGCAACGAACTGACCCAATATAAGACACCACTCCATGGCAGAGCAGACTCTTTCACACACTAATACTAATGAAATTAAAAAGCATGTATTTATAATGTAAGAGGAAATCTCAAGATGAACTTAAAAAGAAACCTAAAACACCAGAACCAAAAAATAAAGGCAAACAGATGAACAAAGACAAGAGTTATAAAATACAACAGAAATTAGGAGAAAAGTATTGACGTGCTCTTGGAGAAATACTGACATGCTGACCCCTTTAGATGGGTTTTTTGGTTTTTCGATTTTTGCCTGCACAGGAGCAAAACCAAAAGGATGTTTGGGATGTGTTTGGAAAAGTTAAATGGTATATTTGTGTTTGTTTTTGTTATTTTTATTTGAACTCATATCAGCTAGGCAGGGCAGTAAGCACCAGAAGCTGACATGAGCATCTGTAAGTAAATAACCGGTGTCATAGCAAACGAATGGTTAAAAAGTAACAGAAACAGCGATTCCTTAGCGAGAAAAAAAAAGCAGTGATTGACTTCAAAGCAGTAAAGGGGAAGGCTCCGCCAATCAGGCACAAGCAACTGTAATCAGGCAAGACAATAAGAAATTAACTAGCTGCAGATATTCACTAAGCAAGTCCAAGATATTTTGTGAATTTCCCATTCGGATTAATAAAGTATCTATCTATCTATCTATCTATCTATCTATCTATCTATCTATCTATCTATCTATCTATCTATCTATCTATCTATCTATCTATCTAGATTGAACAGTTCTTATCGGTCAGGAAAGTATAGTAGTTAATAGGGTGACAGCGTAAGGGTTCATTAATACGAAGGAGTACACATGGTGCAAGTAGAAAGCTTTTAAGTGAGGAATAAGAGGAGCGCAAAGTTAGGAGAACAGAAAGAGAAAAGTAAACCTCACAGAAGAACAAACAGCAGGAAGTCAAGGGGAAGTATATTACATGAACTTAAGGGACCAGAAGGTGTAAAATAACTGTAGTAGTTATTTAATCTACCGTATATACTCACGGATAAGTTCTCTCGCAGGTAAGTCGGGACATAATTTTATCGTATAATTTCTGGTATTTTATAATGTCGATCGTATAAGTCGAATGCGGAAAACTCACGCTATTGGTCCAAGAGATTATGATATGCTAACGCCCACCTGAAAGAGTAACCACGAAGCACACTGCCTTTTTTTCTATGTGGGTGCGGTAATGCATTGTATCAGCGTGTGCTCCAAACCTCTCTCTCTACTGTGCCTACATGACCACACGGTAATACCCGAACTATTCCGAAGCAAAGTTTTCACTGATTTGTGTTTTTTTTTGTGTTTTTTGTATCTCACACCCTCATACACCTTTATCGTAAGAGCATCCCTTATCTATGATGGAGTTTTTGATCAGAAGAAAATATGAAGCTGATTTTAAATTAAACGTCATTAAAGTAGCAAAAGAAATTGGTAACTGCACTGCTGCAACACAATTTGATGCTTCTGAGAAACGGAATGGAGATTGGAGGAGGCAAGAAGATGTAAAAAAAAAGTTTAAGTGTCACATTTTTTTTTGTTGGTGTATAAATCGAGGTCTGATTTTATGATCGATTTTTCGGGTTTCAAGACCCAACTTATACATGAGTATATACGGTAATTTCCTTGCCTTACATTTTTTTTGTTTTACCATTTAAGTTAAATCATTTGATTTTAATAATAATAAAAAAAAAAGTTAAGGCACTTTTAGTAAACCTAACTCAAATTTTAATAATGAGGCCAGTGCAATGCAAGTCCTGTTGATTGTTGAACTTTTTAGATGACAGCTTAGAGGAGTCGGTCTTCTATGAGAGCTACATCAGCAGGAGATGCCATCTGATCCAACACCTTGAGCTCAGGGTTGCTGGACTGGAGAAGATGTTGGCTGGCCTGTGTTTTAGTGGAGAATCAGCGGACCTGGCCTAGGTGTCCTGTAGAGAGATAGTGTGCAACCCTAAGATGGTGTGGGAGGAGATTCCAGACAAAACAGGTGGGTCACGGTCACAAGGATAAGATATAGGGTGCACACTGTCTGGGGGTATCAACCCCAGAATTGGAATTGTCAAACTGTTTTCAGGTCCTTACGTTGCTGGACCGTGTGTCTGAAGATCCTATGGTGGCAGGCAGGGATGAGGAGCTCCAACGGGCCACTTCAAAACCATTTCCTGGAAAGAGAGGGGTAGTGATAGTGGTTGGGGGCTCAATCATTATGGGGATTGAAGCACAGTGAAGAATGTTTTGTGTTTGCTCATCTACGGAGAGTTACTTCACTGTCACTTCTAAGTCTAAAAATCATATTTTATTTCTGACTTCCTCCTCCATAATGAAATAGTGCTGAACAGAATCAAGCTACTAAAGTAAGTGTTTAAAAATTTTTACGTTTTCTTTTAGCCGTCAAAATCCCAAAACTCCATCTTATGATTATTTTTTAGTGTTCAGGGTCAAAGGGCAGTGCTGGTCTCAAATTAGTCCTAATAGCCAAAAATTATCTATCTATCTATCTATCTATCTATCTATCTATCTATCTATCTATCTATCTATCACCTCAAATAAACTTTCTTAACATACACTTTTATTGCAAATGAATATACAGTATTTAACCACAGATAACAAACATATAACCAGGATCCAATGCAAACATTAAATGTTTGAATTTGTCTATGAAAAACAGATTCCGGCCTGAGGAAGTAAGCAAATCATGACAAATGGATAAGAGCACAGAAAGAGGAGACTGTGGTTAAACCTATGTACAGTACACAAAGAAATACAAACATAATCCAATGATTGTGCATTATTTTTCAGCCACTGTGCTTTCAACAAAGCAACATGGCATGGCTGCAGTTCTTTATGTGCCTGTTTCTTCTACTCTTTTTCATAGTTTTGCAGCAAACAATTTAACTTGGTTTAGCTTAATATGTCTTCTCTATATGAAGCCTCTTCCAAGAAAAACTGGAAACATAGGTACACCATCTATCTTTGGATTTAGGACAGAAAGCTTTATGACAATGACAGTCCAATGCATTTATACTGTATGTTGTAAGCATGCATGCTCTCCTTGAGGATAGTGTTTCTTAACCCTACTGTCCCTCAACCTACCTCTTTCTGTTGTGGCCAACAGGTTTTTAGTCTGTAAAACTCTTAATTCAGTTTCATAACCCCCCATATCTAATTCACTGTCACAGATGTTTTTGCAACATTAGCAGGTACAAAGTCAGTTTAAAAGTCCAAACAATCTTTAAGTTGTATTCTTCCTATACTTTAGTATCTTTTTATTGAATATTATCTTAAGCACTTTACTTCTAATCTATATATATAAAATCCCTGTGTGCATCCAGGTGTCCGTGTGTGGGTGTCTTCTGGTGAAGTGCGCATGCGCGGGGCACGGTGCGATGCGTGATATTACTGTCAGAGAAAGTTAGAGGCGTTTTACGGAAATACAAACCAGTATTACTGCGAGAGGAAATTAAAGGTGCACAAAGGTGCACAATACAGTGGCGCATATTACAGCCACATATAAGCCAGTATTACTGTCAGAGGAGATTAAAGGCATATTACCAACGCGCACGCCTGTATTACCGCCAGAGAAAATTAAAGGTATATTACGGACGTACAAGCCAGCGGAAGTACAAGACGGTATCCTTCAATAAGGGCGCGCACAAAAAGGCGAGCCTCAAAAGGGCGACCTCAATTGGGCGCAGCGAATAAAGGCGCACGTAAATAAAGATCTGCACCTTTGTAGTTCTTCACATATTCCAGAGCCATTTGAACTAAATTATCTACGAACGCCTTTATTCGCCGCGCTCAATTGAGGTCGCCCTTTTGAAGCTTGCCTTTTTGTGCGCGCCCTTATTGAATAGAGCCATACAAGACAGTATTACTGTCACAGAAAATTAAAGACACACAATACACGGCGGCAGCCCACGAAGAACGGTCAGCTCAGCAAGTAAACATCAACAAAAGAAAGGCTGAAATTAAGAAAAATATGACCAACAAAAAGAATGAGGTCAAAGTCCCTTGCCATTTAATATAGACTGTTCCTACTAATATTTATGCACTACTGTTCTAGCGCCCGTTATTGTAACGGGCTAAATGACTAGTATACTATAATTGGTGACACTATGCTGTAGTGAGTGTCACCATCCTCCAGTTCCCAGAGCTGGTATAAGAAATATTAACACTTGGAATCAAGATCAAACAGTCTCCAAACTCAAATGATGATAATGAATCCAAGAACAATCATAAATGGGTGTATTTTATTACAAAAATAAACTACACAAGGGAAGTCAAAGAAGACAGAGGAGACAGTATATATAAAAAAAAAATCTAAGTTCTTGCACCCCGACTAATAGGTGGGGTGCTTTCTGCACTTACCCAGCAAACTACAATAAACTCTACTTTACTAGGTCCACAGACCTCCAGCCTCTCTGTATTATCTCTGATCTTTCCTTCTCTCCATTTGAGTCCTAGCCATACCTCATTCCTCTCAACTGCAATCTTAACCACAGAGTGGCCAAATGGAGCTTTTAATTCCCAGCCAACAATTACTTTAGGAAGCTCCCTGGGCATAAGTTCTGCTTTCAGGGCTAGCATTTGATATCCATGGAGCTGTTCTCCTAGTGCTCCATCTAGCAGCCACATGTGTCCCTGCTGCCTTGAGCTCCTGCTCCTAAATAGAGGGACAAACAACTTCCAGAACACCTGTTGCCTTATTATGGGTAGTAAGAGAACCATGGATAAGAGGTCTTCCTGCTGCAACTCATGAGCATGGGATACTTCCGCTCTATTACCTACAAAATCCCAACTATCCTTCCACTTAGTAATTGTTTTTGGAATGATTAACAAAGTACAAAATATGATTATTGGCATGGCACTACACGCACCTTACAGTTGCAACTCTCATCTGTATCCCCACATCTGATCAGGCTCCGCTTCACAGGAGATTCACTAATTGATGGATAGATCAGTGAATGGATGGATGGATGGATGCATGCATGGCATTAGTGACTACCTCTTTTGTAGTCACAGCACTGATGGCAAGAGGTCTGACTTGGTGAAACAACATGTTGAGTCAGTGGAGGGAACTGAAACAAGAGCCTTGTGGTAACACTTTACTATATGCTGCCTACTCAGACAAATGACTATACTGATAGTGGAATTTTTGAGTAAATAAAACATGATTCCTACAAAAACACCATGTTCTTTGGGTAGCAGGGATATGAACTAGGAAACATTGCACAATCATGAACACACATCCAAACATTAAGTGTTGGAAACAGATCATTAAGAGGGCTGAACTGAAAGGATGACCCAGTTTACAACTGAAGTGTCCTGTCTAGGCAGCAGGCTCCTAAAATCACTAGGAACTGATGTCATATTCAAAACATTTTGTGCAACAATGTAAAAAGACTAAAAACCTGCAAATTACAATGCTGTAAACAAATCATGAGACAGTGCAGTGTAAAGGCTCAGACAAGTACTCTATAATACACTTTTGGACAGCCAGTAAAAAAGGCAGATTAAAATGCTGAAGCTCTCTGTAAATATTTAAAAAAGTAAATTGTGTTTCACAAATGAAGGCTTAACAAAACAATCACTTGATTATTTATTCCTTAAAAACAGTGCAAGATTCAACAAAGTATAGCAAGTCACTCTAGGTTATTTGCATTTCTCATCACCTGTATCAATGAGTAAAGTGTCCGAAAGAAACACATTGCACTAACCCATTATGCTCATTACAGTATAAACTTGGCAACATGACAGTGGCCCCATCTCTCAGTATTTAAACCACAACTCAGATCTATTTGTGGCCTTCCTGGGGTCTCCAGTTTCCTCTCAAATCCCAAGAAAAGGAACACAATGAGAACACTGCCTTAGGGTAAATATAAACACAGCACATTAGAGTTTAAAAGAGATTCTTAGTTTGAACTATCCCAGCAAATTCACTTGAAGACAGGAAAAATACTGTCACTGCAAAAAAAAAGCAACTGTTAAGATTTTGCCTGCGTCTCACATTTTGCCCTTTTTGTTTTGCCTTCCTTCCTTTCTCTTGTATTTATTCATTACTTTCAATCAAGGATTGCTGTGGCCTAGAATACTAACTGTGCTTTCAGGTGCTGCAGCCATTAGAGCTGCAGTCATCTGAGAATAAGGTAAAAAAAACTCTCGCTCCTGATGGCTCTTTTTAATCCGTCTTTATTGTATAGTGAGCCATTCACAAGAAGATATTTTAAATGGCCAACAAGAAAGCAAAACATGATAATAAGGAAGGGTAAATTTCCCTTCGAGACTTATACAGTACAGAATGTAGAGTTTCATCAGAATATAAAAAAGAACTGAGCATGGACAGGAGCTGACTGTTAGTAAAATTTATGTATTTAAAAGTATACTGCAATCAGCATAAGTAGAAAAGCTCCAAAGAAATTGTTCTGTAAGGATCAATCTTCTTCTTCTTTCAGTTGCTCCCGTTAGGTGTCGCCACAGTGGATCATCTTCTTCCATATCTTTCTGTCCTCTGCATCTTGCTCTGTCACACCCAACACCTGCATGTCCTCTCTCAGCACATCCATAAACCTTCTCTTAGGCCTTCCTCTTTTCCTCTTACCTGGCAACTCTATCCTTAGCATCCTTCTCCCAATATACTCAAAAGCATCTCCCCTCTGCACATGTCCAAACCAAAGCAATCTCGCCTCTCTGACTTTGTCTCCCAACCGTCCAACTTGAGCTGACCCTCTAATGTGCTCATTTCTAATCCTGTCCATCCTCGTCACACCCAATGCAAATCTTAGCATCTTTAACTCTGCTACCTCCAGCTCTGTCTCCTGCTTTCTGGTCAGTGTCACCATCTCCAACCCATATAACACAGCTGGTCTCACTACCGTCCTGTAGACACAGGGAGAAAAAAAGCAGCAGTTTTTATTTGAATGTTATGGTAGATTGAGATAAAACCGAAGGTAAGTGTTCATCAGAGCTGGCATCACAAAAACGCAAGTGTAGTAATGAAAAAGAGAAGCGTGGATTTCTTTTATTGTGACATTTTTTATAAATTTAAATTTAAAATATAGTCTTTTAAATAAAATTAAACACTCAAGCTTATGTGCTTTGAATTTAGAACATTAGAAGTCAGTTTGTGTTTTTCTTGTTTCTGCAGACTACAAAGGAGTTACTTGTACTATTCAAGAATAACCCAAATTGGACGTAAAATTTCAGTTATCTGGCATTGTATTGTGCTTCACAAATGGAGCTGGAGATCTGAAAAGCAGAAGCCACTTGTTAGTATGTTGGAAAAACTTAAACGTTTCCAAAATGCAAATGTGCACAATTACTTGAGCAATAATTATATATTTAACTTTTCGTTTTCTTAACAGTATAAGTATTGTGCAATTCACTTACACTTGTGAACCCATCTATCCATCCATGTTCTAGCTCTTCTTATCCATGGCAGGCTCATGGGGCAGCTGAAGCCTATCTCAGCAAGCTAAAGGTGCAGACTGGGACAACCCTTGGTTAGGGCGCCAGTCCATCACAAGGTGAACACACACCTGCCTGTGCCATTAAATCTATAATGCTGAAAACTGTAGAGATAATGGTTCAGTCCCCTTCATTGACTCCAAACATAGAATAGACACACAAATACTATGCAGCTGGGATTTGTTATTTCCATTACTTAAAAGTATGAACTAAACAGTAACCTTTAATGTCTAAATATACACTATATAACTCTCACAGCTGTTATGTGTGTGGTGCAACATAAATGTTTCTAAATTACGTATCCCTTCAAAAACCTCTGGTGCATGTTCTGCTTAACAAGTGTTCATTATGCTCCTTTAAAAGTGTATGTTCAAGGAAAAACATAGCTGGCAGGTGTAGCCTTATAATATGTTTCACTCAAGAAAGCAGATGTGACTTTTGCATAATCTAGACATGGGCTGAGTGCTTAGTACTCGTTCTTTTTCAGTTACAACACTGAACCTTTAATATTTACCAGTTGGAAATAAACACCCATAAGCTATAAGGCAGTCCACTGTGAAGCTCAGATAGTATAGAAAGGTAGTCAAGAAACTGGAAATTATGGTACAATTTTCCAGGAAACCAGTGTGATCCTGAGCAAGTCTTTAAGCTTATATGCACTTAGATTGTAAGAATATGCTATTCTTAATAGTGTTTTCAATGAACATGCTATGTACAGCACAGTAGGATGACAAAGTATTTGTCTTTCCTGATCTCCACTATTAATTGCAATGAAAATCTAATATTAGATAAAGGGAACCAGAGTAAACAAATAAAGATTTTTTTAATTACTAGGGGCTCTGCCCCCTGCTCCCTTTGCTCGCAATCCCCCGGATTTGGTTAACCAGTGTGATATGTGGCCGGCCGTTCATCCCGGCCAATACCCCCAGGCCGCCAGGTAGAGCCCTACCTGCAGTAGGGAGGTGCCCCGAATGCCAGCAGGGAATCCTAGACAATGCAGTTTTTATCCCCAACCCTGCTGGATGCTGTGGGGGCCGCTAGGGGATGCTGCAGGGAGGAACAAGGATTATTTGCAATCTGCCCTGGAAGTACATCCAAGTCACATGGACAGGAGGAATGACGTGCTTCCGGGGTGAAGAAGAAAGGATTTTTATCTGACCCGGAAGTGTTCCTAGTCACGTGGACAGAGAGGGCGAAACACTTCTGGGTCAAGAACTATAAAAGGACTGTGGGAAATCCCAGACGTCGAGCTGAGCTGGGTGGAAGGGTGGCAATGCATCTGGGAGTGGAGGATTGTTTATTAATTAGTGACTGATTATTGTATTGGTTTATTATATGAGTATTGTGGTGTGTAGGTGCTTTGTGCACTTTATTAGTGTCCGAATAAATAATTATTGGACTTTTACCTGGTGTCTGAAGAGTGGTCAGAGGGTTCAAGGGGTCGAGAGGACCTCAAACTGTCACACCAGATATACAAATTAAAGAGATTATTTTCATGGGAATTGTTACATATGCATTATTTTCACTTTTACTTTAAAACTTCAGTTAAAACAATATTTGGAATTAACTTTTCTTCAAGATCGCATTGAATTTTGATTCCATGTTTGGATTTACAACGCAACGTATAACTGCACATGAGTGAATGACATTTCTTTCTCTCTAATAAATAAACCAGCTTTTTCGAATGTTTGTCCTTGTGATTTGTTAATTGTCATAGCAAAAGCTATTCTCACAGGAACCTGTAAACGTTTTAATATGAATGGCATATCATGATCTCCTTTTGTGTCTAATGTTATTAGCGGAATATGTACTACTTTACCTTTCTTGTTGCCTGTTAAAATTTTACATGTTAGAATTGTTCGACCAAATACAACTAATCTTGTTACATTGCATAGTCCATCACTCATACATAAATTACGCAATAACATTACATCCTTCTTTCAACAGTCCTTGTGGAAGACCGAACGGTGTTAACACTTGTAGATATTCTATGGGATATTGTAAATTGATGTTTTCATCTTCTGCACGATCACCATCAACTGCTTCAGCATATTCTATTCTATATTCTACGCATTTAATCAATTTGCCGTGTAACCGATCGACAATTTTTGCATTAATTTGTTTGACTTCATCGTTTCTCGCTGCCATATTTAGATGAATGGGCGATTCTAAACTGGATCTTTGTAAGTGTGTGTGTGTATGTGTCCATAAGTAACCCTTTAATGGATTGGTGTCTGTCCAGGTTAAGTGCAGGAATGCACCTGATGACCGTTGTCTTCTTTGAAAATAGTTGTAAGTAGGGTGTGACTTGAAAAAATCTCATGGCAGAAGTCTCTGTCTCGCGTGACTTGCTTCCAAAGGTTGTAAGTATGGCGTGACTTGAAAGAATCTCATGGTAAAAGTCTCAGTTTCATGGGACTTCCTTCTAAAAAGTCTCTTCAAAAAGTCATGTCTCATCTCCTTCCAAGATTTTTTTAAATTATAATAAAGAACTGCTTGTTTCACATTCTGCTACAGCATCTCTGTTGTATTTCGGTCTTAACTTTCACTAAGCCAGTCCAAAACTTTAATTTGGATTCTTTTCAGACATTCTGATTTGTGCTTGCTTAAGTGCTTTGGATCAATGTCGTGTTGCATGACCCAATAACACTTCAGCTTCAGCTCATGTATAATTCTGCTTAAGAGTTCTTTGATACATAGAAGAAATAATGGGTCCTTCAATTATGGCAAACTGTCCAGGCCCTGAGGCAGCAAAGCATTATCACAGCATCACACTAAAAGCATCATTTATGTTTGACTGTTGATTCTTGCTGTGGAATGCTGTGTTTACCTTATCCAAGACATAATGAGACCCATGTCATCCAAAAATTTTGATCTGTCCACAAAAATGTCTTCAAAATGCTTAGGGATCATCCAGATGCTTTCTGGTAAAAAAAAAACAGCTAAACACCTATGTTCTTCTTGGATAGCAATGGTCTCTACCTTGCTATTCTCCAATAATGCACATTTTTAGATAGGGTCATTTTGGTTGTGGAGATATGAGCACTGAACTTTGCTGTGGCAAGAAAAGCCTGCCATTCTTTGGATGCTTTTTTTTCCTTATGATATTAACCACTTCTGGAAAGATTCATCACTGCTCCTGGTGTTTTCTATTTTTAGGTTATAGCTCTCATTGTGATTAGGCTGAGCCGCAGAATTCTAAAAAAAAATTCTGAGGTCTTTTTCAAACTCATGGATATTAACATTTTTTTTCTGATTTCATCAGGGCTTTCCTTTGCTTTAGATACTTGTATCTTCATGCTGGCAACTTGACTGTGATGGTAAGCATCAAAACAAGTGATGTTCAAGTTGAGCATGGCCATCTATGTTTAAACCAGCTAACTCTAATTGTTCCTTTCATTGGGCTGATTTAAATAGATTCATTATGTGAAAAAGGGTGTTAGTTATCCCCTCAGGTGTACCTGAAAACCTTAAATATTCAGTGTCAAAATTTACATTAAAACAGGTCATCTGGAAGAGGGCAGTATACATTTGTTACAACACAGTATGGGATATAGGAAGAAAATCAGGGTACCCAGACAAAAACTCACGCAGACAGAGGGACAATATACAAATTTCTGTGACTGGGCCAAGATTCAAATCCAGAACCCTAACTAGGAAGCAGCAACCATGCTAATCAGTGTAAATAATATTACATATAAAGTATAGACCTATAAATTGAATTATGTAATTTTTAAAATATTTTTTACAACAGAATAAGCTAAGGGAGACATTTGTTTCATGACAAGAACAAATGAGATTAGATGAGTTATTGGCATACCATTTACAGTCAAAGGCAGTAGAGTACATGCATATCTCACAGCAGAAAAGCTGAGCTGCCATGACTTGCTCTTTTAGCTTGAACAATAGGTGTTAAATAATGATGTGGTAAGACTGTACATCTGCCAGTCACAAAGGCTTTTCATCTGATATTAAAGACATCAACACTACACTATAAGTGGAAGATGTTTAACGATTACCCCAAACCACCTGACTTTTATCTGGCAATGTAGCAAATGTTTATGTGCATGCCCTGCTCCAGGTCTGACGTGCCAAAAAAGAATATTTGGGTGAGGCCTAATTAAATCATTCCTTGCTGGTAAACAAGCCTTTGACATCCAGCAGCCTAACATGAAATTACAAGGTAAGCAAAAAAAAAAACATTGAAGGCTAATGTGATTGAGAAAACATGCAGCAACAAAGGTGACAAGGCCTGTGCCACGCCATCTCACATTACATGCATCTTCTCCTTACAAATACTTTATGTTCTGGCTTCATTAATCAACACCATGACGTTAGACACTAAGCACTTTGAATAAGTCATCTAATTTGATTTGCAGGTCAATTGTTACCTAGCTCTCCATACTTTACTCTTTTTCTTTTTTTTTATATTATTTTTTCAGTTCCTCCTCTGGGACTACTCCATGCAACAGGAATTACTATAAATCTACTTTCAGTGCATTTCAGGGTCAAGGGTAGCCAGAGTCTCCTGGCAGTATAGGCAGAAACCAACACCGGACAAACGCTAACATTAACATAGGGTTGCCAGTCAATCTAAAACACATGTCTTTGGCATGCTGAAGGAAACAGCAGTACCCATGGGAAACTTACACGGTCATGAGAAGAATATGAACACTCCATACAGACAGTGACCCAGGTCCCTAGAACTGTGACACAGCAATGATGATTACTGCCATTGAAATTAAAGTCGGACAATTGTAGATCTGTATAAGAGAACAGTTCATCCATCTTCTTCTACTGTAAAACTGATACAGGTTATATACCTAAAAAAAACTGAAATCCCAAATTGCGCAATTATCAGGATACACGGGTAGTCATTCTCCTCTTTTTAATGTTAAGATACTCTGTGTGACATAAAACAATTGTATGATAGTAGAATGGAATAATCATTTTGGAGTCTAGGGGCCTCTGCCACCTACTCGCTTCACTTGCCAACCCCCATGTGGGCGCTATGCACTAGCCACTTCGCGACTCTGCCGCTTGCGTATGGGGAAGCGGATGTACAATTTAAACAGATTGTTATTTTCATGGGAATTGTTGCATATGCATAATAGACCTAACTTTTTACATTACAGCGAGTAATTAACCATACATAACCATGTCAACGCAACGTATAACTGCCTGATGAGTGAATATTATTTCTTTCTCTAATAAATAAACTGACTTTTTCAAATGTTTGTCCCTGTGATTTGATAGTTGTCATAGCAAAAGCTATTCTAATGGGAAACTGTAAACGTTTTAATACGAATGGCATATCAAGATCTCTTTTGGTATCTAATGTTATCTGTGGAAGATTTGGACATTGTGAAAGAATAAGACATACTCCGATAAAGGTTTGGGGCAGCCACCCGTATAATCTCAAAATCCTTGGCTGCAAAGTTGCAATGAAGAGTAATAGCACTGAAGGGCATACAAACGAGTCCAAAACCAGACTGAGGAATTAAGAAAGAGGGCAGGGTTTTAAAGGGGAAGACAGGAAGTGAGGTCATAAGGATCAGGGATGTGTTGATTCTCCATTGGACCGAGCCCGGACGTGACGTCAGAGGGGCCGGAGCCAGTCAGGTCTCCTTCCATTGGCTCGGTCCCGGAAATGATGTCACAAGAGCCAGGTGGAATCTCCCGGGATCGGTCTGTAGGCAAGAGAGAAAAAGAGTCAGTGCACTCTGCCACCTCCCGGTATGTCTCAGAACTGCCATCCCTCAAGCCCTTTAGCTGCCTCCCATGCGCACGTGTGTGATAACATATTAAGTCTTCTTTTATTGGGACCTTAAAGTAAGGAAAACATTAAAATTTATAAGAGCTGAGAGCGCAGGAACTGTGTCTGACAAAAGCATTCACACGAATGAGAGGTGAGAGGACCATGGGCTTGGGCCGTTAACCTAAAATGGTTGAGAGGAGGGTGGCACTTGAAAAAATCTTTTGGCAATAGTCTTGTCTCGTCTAAAGATTTTCTTTTATAATAGAGAGATATTATGTGATCAGTGTTGAGTGGGAAAAAAGTTATAGAAATGAAGGACACGCACTTACAGATTTTTTCCAGTCTTGACCACATTAATCTACAGACTGATTTCAATACATGTTGTTAAGCACACCAGAAGAAAACATGGATGCTCTTTTTCCTTATTTGGATGTACAGAACACAGATTAGCACATTGTAAGCTTTCCTAAATGTGCTCATTTGCATGAACTAGGAGTTTTGTTTGTGCAGTCAAATACACTAACAAATTTATTTAACGTGTGCAGTGAAAAACAAGATCTTGGCTAGAACAGATAACGTCATTTGCTGATTGTAATTTATGTCAGCACTGAAGCAGAAGCCTTTAGTATGCTTATCACAGCACAACAATTTGTACAACTGAGTGCTCATAAATGGACTGCATGTAGGTTTGCAGTAGCACAGTATTCATATGCACTTTGATTATCAAGTCCAATTCAGGTTTAAGAGAACTTTACCCAGTAGCTGCAAACACAAGGTAAATACCCAAATAGACATTAGTTCAGTTCTGGTAACTGCTAAAAAAATCGAGAAGAAAATAATAATATAGTCAGCAACAGTAGGTTATTAACTACTAACCCTTAATAAAATTAATAAGTTAATAATAATAAAGTCAATACCTATTTACAATACAAGTCAGGAGTCAAAGACATTTACCAAAAATCCTAATCCAAATGCTAAATAAACTAGTAGTCAAAGAACTACTGTATGCAAAGTGAAGCCCTAAGAGAGAAGAATAAACATGTATCAAGAACTTTAAACAAAACTCATGGTCAAAAAATATTAAAGCCAAAGTTTTAAGATCAAAAAGAAAAGCAAAACAGCACTAGCAATCACATTTTATTCACAATCATGGATGTTCACTATAGCACACTGCCAGTTTAAATAACATTGCACCAGGAGCACGTCCTTGACAACAGGATGATTATATTATAGCAACTGGACAAAAATGGTGATCCCCATGGAAAAACAAAATAATGTTGCAAGTGCAATAAAAAATATAGCACTAAATGAACTTACAAGATTCAAAACAAAATAAAACTATCAAATGAAACTGAAAGTAAAACCTGAATGGTTTTGTGAGGAAGGAAAAAAGTACAAGGAAAAAATTTTTCAACTAAATTTTAAAATAACAAAAGTGCTGGAAATTCATAACACATATCACTTCGTATCATCAAACCTGCTTGATACAATTCATGACTGTAGGGGGTACAGAGCCCATCCCAGCAGCACTGTCCGAAAGGCAGGAAACAACCTTGGACAGAGCACCACTCCACCACACAGTCCACTTATTCACACAGTCAAGTCACACCCGTATTAACACTCCTTTACAGCTAATTTTTAATTACCTGTTAGCCTAAACTACATGTTTTTCTGGATGTGGGAAAAATATCCAAGAAACTGGAAGGACACTGCAAGAAACAGACATGGAAAGAATATGCAAACTTCACGCACAATGTCTCAGCATAGAATGCAAACCCACAACACTAGATCTGTGAGGTGGAATCACTACCCATATCACCAATAAGATGCCCTAAACACAAATACTGTATTAGATAAATGTATATAATATCTAGAAAAAATAGAGGGACGGCAGAGTGGCACAGTGGAGAGCACTGCTATGTCATGTATCCTTTCTTCTGGTTTTGAATCCTAAGCCTGATCGTTGCTTATGTGGACTTACCACGTCCCCCTCATGTTTGCATTGGATTTCTTCCCACATTAAAAACAAGTGCATGTTAGGTTAATTATTAAAGCTAAACAGTCAAAACTCTGATTTGGTTTACAATAATTTGAGAAAATACTACAAGATATACAAAAGTGAAGAATGAACAAAGGGAGAAACAAAAAAGTAAATAAACAAAAAACACAGCAAAGGCTTCAGCCTTTCTGTGCCAAACTATATTGAATGCTGCCTCCATTTTTCTGGTTGGGTGGTATATCTACTTTCCTAATGGAATAAGGATGGTTTTATTTTCACAACCGAGTCACCTGTGTACAATTCCACCTAGCAGTCCTTGTATCCTTGCACTTCTGAGCCTTCAGTATCTTTGGATATGCCATGTTTCAATAGCAGGGTTCTTGCTATATAAGCTGTTAAAGGAATATCCTACTCCATACTCAGTTAGCCTGGGACAGTGAGCTGCAGCCTTGCACTTATTAACAGTTTAAGCAAAATACACATGAATCCAAACAAGAAGGTTTCAGTTACTTTTTTTACTGCATCTGGTGTCAGTCCATGTTATTTATTTGTGGACATATCTGTGCAACAGTCTTCATGCATTGCTATATTGAGCCACTTCTCAAGAGATATAAAAGTAATTGCACAATAATATATATAATATGTATTAAGGATCAATGAACCATTGCGTTCAAGGATTATTACAAAAAGGGTAAGATTTAAAGTTTAAAACTGGCACCACTTTTTGTGATAACTGCAGGACCACCAGTTTACAATGCAGATACACATTGATGCTAATAACAGTAAACAACCAATATGGGAAGGAGTGTCACCCACAGTGTCTGGAAGGCAGCAGCACATATAGGTTTGCAGATCTTCTCTCAAGTCACAGACTTAACATGAAGCTCTTTCAAACATTAAACTGAAATCTTTGCCTATTTAAGTTTATGATTTGAAATGAGAATGTGTAGTTCCGCTAAAATTATAAGAAATGTGTCCCCTTAGGAAATTCAATCTAAGTTTATTTTCTTGTTTTAGGCCCAACAGAGGTAGCTGCCCTAAATTCACTGAACAAAATAGCTGTAGAAGAACACAGAACTCTTAACCACCCGAGACATATACCATGGCTGCTCATGATAATCATGCCCATGATAATCATGACTTGTTACTTAACAAGACCAGAACCACACTGCATTTCAAGAAATATGGAAGTAATGTAGCTCCCTGTTGGCGAGAACATCATTAGTAGAGAATGTAATTCTTTGTGCAAAAATTAATGGACACTAAACAAATTATTGACAAGCAAGTTATTGAAAGTTTGAAACGAAGTTCTAATTTAAGAGCTTTTGAGCTTGAGCTTTGCTTTAATGCAGGGGTGTCAAACTCAAATACTGGAGGGTCACAGTGGCTACAGGTTTTCATTCCAGCCACTTTCTTAATTAGTACTCACTTACTTTTGCTAATGGAACATATTTCACTTTGATTGTTAATTGACTTCCATTTTAGTTGTTTCATTTTCCTTGAACCAATAGATAAACAATAATGAGATGTCATCTAAACTAACAGATGACCAGACTAACTTTGTCCTATTTGCACCAATCTGTGCTTCATACAACCTTAATCTCAATAAACCATCTGAAAAGAAAAAAAGCCAGGGACTGAGAAATATTCATCTTCTTGGATCTATAAAACAGTTGGGTGATGTATTCAGAAAACAGCAAAATCAAAATTTTGGAAATATATACTATTATGGAATGAGCATATTAACAAGGCTCCAAATTAAATGTGTTTCATTATAATGAAAAAGGATATTGGTTGAAGTGAAAATAGTGGTTCTATAAGATTAAGTGGATCATCTTTTGGCTAGAACTGCATCTCATTATTGTTTTGACATCTGGTTAAGAAATAAAAAAAGAAAACAATGAAGTCAAAAAGGCAGTTAAAATTAAGGCAACAGTAGTCTATTCATTAGCAGCAATAATTGGCCACTAATTAAGGAAGCGGCTGGAAGGAAGACCTACAGTCAGTTTGACTATCCAGGGTTTGAGTTTAACATGCCTATTTTAAAGGCTTTGAATACCAATGTCAAACAGTTCCATAAAAGTACTTGTCCAAGCTTTATCCTGACTAATAATAAATATAGGCTTATAATTTTTGTTCAGTTATTGTCCCTTGACTGCAAGCTACTTGCTTTCTTCACCTCTCCCACCAGGAGCATGCCTTGTAACATCACCAGTTTGCTTCTTGCTCTACACCCAGTGCTTCTGTGATGATCCTTGGTTTCCCTGCGACCTTAAACAGATACAGCAGCTTATTCCCCCTGCTCAAAAAATATATTATTGCACTATTTTACAAAAATACTGTGTTATTTCACAAAGCATTGCATTATTATGTAATATTTATTGCATTATTTCAAAAATACAGTATCTGTAACCTATAAAGTATATCTTTAATTTTAACCCTTTTTTTGTAAGATATTTTGAAACAGTACAATCTGATGGTGCAGTAGAAAGTCTTCAGACCTTGAATCTTTGGGGTCTCAGGTTAGGGATGAATAAAGGAGACAGATGTTATGTACTTCACAGCACAAGAAGGACTAAACATATTTTCTTGACTTCAGAAGTATCTCTGATACATTTCCAGTATTCAGTATTAAAAGGTAATCTGATAGTGTGAGACAGGAATGCTAACTCTACACTGTCACTCTGCCTACTGTATGTTAAAGCATGTGCACTAAACATAAAAAACTTTAACATGATTAAAACTAAATGCGTGCCTATAACTTTTGCTCAGTCCTTGTCACTTGATTGCAAACTACACTCATGCATAATATCTCCGTTAATAGTTGTCACTAGACAGTCAGAGCACATGAGTGCACAATGATAATGGCAGCTGCTAGCGAAGTGTAAAATAACTCAATAATTATTGCAAAATAGGACAAATAATAATTTTGTGAAATAATGCAATAATTATTGCATAACAGCACAATTCCTTTGTGTAAAATGCAATATTTTTGTGAAGTAATGCAGTAATATTTTTTGAGTGGTGGGAATAAGCTTCTGTAATTATCAATATCCTATCTTAAAACAGATACATTTCTTCTCAGATATCAAAATAAGATATTGTCTATGATATATGATTCAAACAAAAATTAGTATATGCAATCCACACTACGTATATGGGGCACTCTTAAGATGTCCCCAAATATAAATAACAAACCAAAGAGGCCAAATAAGAAGAAGTTATATAGGAAAATGTTAAACATGGGGAGAATGTAAAAGTACAACAAAAGCAAAAAAACAATAAAGCCCTAAAGCTCCACAGGGCCTAAACATACAAATGGTTGTCCCTGACTACCAGGTGAGGTGGCTGGTTAAATTGATCGCGAGTACTCTACAAACACTCCCTGCTCACTGTTCTTAAGAACACACCTTCTCCACACACAGCCTTCTCTTCCCTGCACCAATTGAACCCTTGCCAGTACCTCACTTCCAGACTTCAAGCTTACCTATGGACTGACCGATAGGTGCTTCAAGGCTCTGACCAGTAAGTATATTTAGATACACTCTTAGACCATCCAGTTTCTCAAATGACCTATAGAAGTCCTTGGGTTATAACTATAGAAGAGCCTTTAGTGACCCCATAACTTCTGAACTTCAATATCTTGAGACCACCATGGACACAAGCATGTGGAGCCTAGCCAGGCTGTACTCCCCAGTAATACAGAGGAGTTCAAACACACATAGAAGAATTATATTCTGTTCTCTAGATATTTGGGGGAACACCTGTTAATTTAACAGCGTAGTGCAAGCCCAATTTTCCACTGATTAGGGCACTGAAAGAACCTGAGATTACTTAGTAGCCTACAGGATGCTGCCGATGACGTTAGCTGCCAGCCTCAGTGTTACAGAATATAATAATAAACTTCTCACTTCTTTTAATTTCCACATGCTTAACATACCTTCGTCAGGGAAAGCATTCTTTAAAACAAGCAAGGTAACTGTGAAGGTAATTATTGGCTTATGATGCAGTGGTTACCACCTTTGTTTATTTTTGTTTCTTGTCTCTGGATGTTTCTACAGAGACCTTTGCTGCAAAGCTGCTGACAGTGCTCTTGTATTTTGATATTATTCAACATGCAGGTGTTGGCATTAATTCATCTCTCATCAAAGAGTAGTACTTGAGTCTGACTCCATGCCAGGATGCTATATCAGTCTATTTTACACATTTTTCCCATGTTTATGTGGATTTTTAAAGGGTACTCGAGTTTCCTCCCACATCCCTAACACATGCTCTTTGTCTCGACTGACTAGGTCAGACTGTTCCTGCGAGTGTTTGTCAGTCCATTAGAACAGCCACAGCCTACTTTGGCAGTGTTGAGACCAAGGAATAAACCAAGCCTGGTCAGGACTCTATAGTCTATTGCAGAGCCCACTCACATACACACCTATACTCAACCACACAGGGCTACTCTGGAGTTACCAAATTAACCTAACTTACACTTTTTGGGAATGTGTGAGAAAACTCATATTAACATGGATAGAACATAGCAGTTCTGCAAAGATGGAATCATAGCAGGGATATAGGCACATGATTCTAGAGCTGTGAGGCACCACGTTTTGCCAACTATTGTGGCAAAAAGCTGAACATCACTGAAATGCAATATGCTGCACAGTCAAACTGATTGTAGAAGGGTCTTTTAAGGCCTATACATTGATATTGCTGTTACATTCAGGCATAAAATGGTGTATGGCAACTAACATACTGAAAACTGCCTTATGGATAAATATTTATAAGTACATACCAATACTGAAAATTATAATACCTGCATTTGGTGTGTTTGGCTTCTTGTTGGGAGCTGGTTTCTATCTGTATAGGCTGCAACAAGTGCTAATCTGAAATGAATTAACCAAGTCATAAAATGAATGGATGGATGGACAATACTTCTGTTCAGTAAATAATTCTTGTATACTTGGCTGAGTGACATACAAAATCATGAATTAATCCATTGATTTTTCCTACAACTGGAGTACAGGTAGAATATATGACCTGATAAATGTTTCTGGGACAAACAGAAGGCCAGACGTCAGATTCATAAAACGTGTCCACACAAAAAGAGGCCCAAAATGTGTATATACAGTGTAACTTTCCACCCAAAAATCTGAATTTTGTCTGCAATAGCAAGATGACACTGATAAACGTGGTTTGGTGGCCTAGGTCAATCTGTGATCATTTATTTTGAGGGTACTGTATGTGATGGCTTGGTTGTTTGTAAGGTAAACAGCTATTCCCTCCAACTTTCATATAGCATATACTTTTCACCATTCACAATCAGCAATCATGTCAGCAATCATCACCACTCAGACTCTGGCACATAACGCCTTTTCCTGACACCCAAAACAGAGTTGTGATGTGCTTCTTGCACTTGCACATTTAGTACTGTCACACAGGGATGGCCATTTTTTGGAGTTCATGGTGATTTACTTGATTTGTTGGGAAAAAACTATTAAGAAATGACAACCTCTGAAAATTCATTAACTATGATATCTAACAGTTTAGAGGTAAGGCATGATTATCTACAAGCTGTCAATAGTGTTACACTATTTTTCTTTAATTTTAATAATGAGAGAAGATTTAAGAATAAGGAAAAAGAAAAAACACCATAGAAGAAAAACATTTGTTTACATAAACATCTAACTTCAAAATGCCAGCCTTCTTAATTTAGTGATGTTGCTTTATTTGTATGACCACTCTTTGTAATGTTTCTAGTTTTTTTTATTTGAGTCACACATCACTTTCTCTTTTTCAGGGTCACATGGACCCAAAGCCTTTCAAAGTCTCTATTACTCTACATTAACTTATGCTTAGTGTTTCACTGTACATATTTCTTTTGACTAGTGGAACTGAACTCCTGTATGAAACACTCACCCAGCACACTGATACAGTGGTGAGTTCTGAGCTCTGACAGCTTCACAGTCTTAGGTTCAGATCTTAGCCTAGTTCATATCTTAGCCCTGGAATTACAGTATCTATATAGGCAGAGTTTGCATGATATTCCTGGGACTCGTCAAAAGGCTTGTGTTCATCCATGTTCCTTGTGATGAATTAATGCCTCTTCCATGGTGGGTGCCTGCAATTTCTTTCCAAAAGAGTTAGTGTGTTGTTTTTATTTGATTTGATCCAGAAACTATGCTAATTGACAACAGTTAAAAAAATGCACCTGTTTTAACTGATTTATGGTAATGTGGAATAAGTCATGATTCATGCAGAACACTAGGTTAAAATTTGCATATAAAAATTATTTTAAAAAATGATAAGCATTGTTACTAATACAGAAAGCAGAAGGTATGACATAGGAAATATCAAAAATTAGTATTTGCCCATAATCTTAAAGGGCAGGATTGAAACCTGATGAACGGATACTAGAAGGAATGTGTTTTCTAATTCTTCAAAAAGTCACCTTTCTTTGGTAAAGCCTTGTTTATTAACTTCCAAGTGTAAGTAACACAGTGAATTAATACTACAAATCCCATGGTTTCAGTGAGCAACATTTAAAGGTAGGTACACAGTAGTGTCATAAATTATTTTAGTTGGCCTGATTAAGTTCTTCAAGTGAAAGGTGTTTCAGAAATCCACACCAGTTTGGCTATATGTAGATACATAATGGCTTTTAAATAGGGGTAAGCACAAGTATGATTGAAATAGATGAACTGGCAGGATCGGAGTGGTCACTAAAAGTAAGGGTAAATTTAGATTTAACCTGAAAGGTATCCCAGAAAAATCTGTGTAGACTAAGGGTTAAATGAGCTACAATACAAAAAGTAGGGATACTCTTACAATATTTTTGTGAAATTTAAATAAAGCCTTTAATAATTTAAGAATAATATGTATTCACTATTCGCCTTATTGGTGAGCAGATTTTCCTTTATATAATTTACCTGGCCAAATCCACTCAGTGAACTAATTTACAGAACTTCTATACACAGGCAATATTGGATGACAATTACTGGACTGAGGGACCAACCTACTTGTAAGTGTACAATGATTACAGCATCCAAGTATGCATCCGCGTTGCTCCTGACGGAACTGGTTTAGGGCAATCAATACTAGCAGTTCTGAGCCAGGCATGAATGAAATAAATATTCATCAAACCAAGTTAGCCAGACCAGCAAGCTTTAGAACTCAACTTGCACATATGAAATTGCCTTCAGAAGAGACTAAGACTTTTATCAGCATGTACAGTTCACAGATTGAAGACCTACAACATTGCCTGTCTTAAAGCCTTTCTGCTTTCTGAAACCATTGGTAAAGTTGAGGAATGTCAGTGTCTGTTCTTCAACTTCATTCTGCAGGCATTATCCACTAAACAATCTACTAAATCAAATATATATTTTTGCCTAATCCCCTAGCAATTTGCAACTCTCCATCCATTAGGTAAGAACATTGTTATTCCCATTATCTCACCTTGCTTTCATATTTGGCCAGCTCTTGTTTAAAGAAAGACGTAACATGTAAAAAACGTACCTATAAATTTTATTCTTACTGAACCACTTAATTTAATAAAATAATAAAAACAGCACTATCATGTTTATTGCATACTGAGATCAATGGCATGCCAAATGAAAAATGCTTAGAGCCCATCTTGTCATTCGCAGACAGCATCCCTAGTGTGCTGTGCCACATTAGAGATAAGGCAGTTTTAGCCACAATGCCATGTATCTTGAGACTCCAGGGATTGGCTATTAAGAGCACTGCTCCTGTTTGGCAGAACACACAATTATAGTCAGCTGGTATTGTGGGCAAATGTCCAAGGATATGGACTAGAAACCACAAGACTACAGATTCGGTCTCCACCTCTGATTCATTCTTTGACCCTGAGTCATCTTGTGTAAGCTACAATTATAAAAATATAGCATGCACCTCTCTATGAACAGATAAGAATTACATATGTAAAATGCTTCAAAGTGATGTTCAGGATGAAAGGAACTATATAACTGGGGTTGTTAGAGTCTATTAATAAGATACATTTTTTTACTTGAACACTATACAGCACTTATTACATGTAATTAAATTATTCTTGTATAGTGTCCCTTGGAACAGAGTGCTATAAAACTATCAAATGTGAAGTATACGAGATTATCAGACAAAACAGCAATAATCCCATTACCTAACTAAAATAGATAACTTTTAACATTTTCATAAATCAAGGCAGATTTATGCGTTATCCGGGTCTGAATTCTGCCTTGCACTACAGCCAGGATACATCCCAGCTCTCAGCAACTCAGCACTGGAAAAAATGGCTTCTGAAAATGGGAACCTCCCTATACTGAAAGAAACGTGACAGGAGAGGACAACAAAAGCTGTGGTGTCTTTATAAACGTGGATAAATAAGTTCCGGGGAGAACTCAGTCCTTGTAAAATATTCATAATCAAGTGAACCATGGCTCTCCTGCCCAGTGGAAAACTACCCATGGTGCTGACATTTAAAGGATTTTCATCAAGATACTGCTCCTTGTGAAATCAGACCAAGGTGGTGACATTTCTTCCATTTTCTTTGGTTCAGGCTGTGGTCAGTAGTGCAAAGTGATACATCTTAAGGAGAAGAGAATGAAATGACAGGCAAATAGTACACATTTTTGTAATGGACATCAAGACAGAATAGGTTATGGTATTTAGCAGTAAACATGCTCCTTTATGGCGGCACGGTGGCGCAGTGGGTAGCGCTGCTGCCTCGCAGTTGGGAGACCTGGGGACCCGGGTTCACTTCCCGGGTCCTCCCTGCGTGGAGTTTGCATGTTCTCCCCGTGTCTGCGTGGGTTTCCTCCGGGCGCTCCGGTTTCCTCCCACAGTCCAAAGACATGCAGGTTAGGTGGATTGGCGATTCTAAATTGGCCCTAGTGTGTGCTTGGTGTGTGGGGGGTGTGTTTGTGTGTGTCCTGCGGTGGGTTGGCACCCTGCCCAGGACTGGTTCCCTGCCTTGTGCCCTGTGTTGGCTGGGATTGGCTCCAGCAGACCCCCGTGACCCTGTGTTCGGATTCAGCGGGTTGGAAAATGGATGGATGGATGCTCCGTTATGCTGATAAAAACTCTTACAGAATAACTGAACTTTATTAGTTACTGGGATAAAATGGTCAGCCTGTATCTGTCTTTTGACAAGTCTGAAGGTAATTTGGTAACCTGTCCCTTGTGTCTGTTAGGATTTTTTTCTTAAGGTTGTCCTTTGAAGAAAACAGAAGAAAGTTGTCCCTTACTGTATATAAATGTTTTATGAAAAAAACAATAGCCACGAAACCTCGGTGTATTTTCTGCACTTCAATTTTAGGATATTAAGGACTTAATGCAAATCTCTGAAACAGCGCATGTATGAACCACCACCAAGGCAGGCCACCCTTCTAATGCTTAGCATTACGAAGGTTTACACACGTTAAATAATGCTGCCTCCCAACTAAAATGGGGGGTCTGAGTTAAGGTTACTGACTACAGTTAAAATATTTCGCTATGCAGCGTTCAAGTTTCATTCATGTGTACATTTACAATGCAGACGTATGTATTAACTCCTTTAGTAAGGCCTTTAAAAAACTGATGGCACGGATTCTTAAACCTACTGTCGGCTTTTGACTTGTCACAATAAGCAGAAAAAACGGGGAACGCGTCGAACAACTCGATGCTTCTTCTCCAGACCACTCTGCTGACCCCACCCTTCCTCCGTGACACTTCTGAACTCTCCACACACTTCGACTCGCGCGCCCAGCTCCGCGCTCTGACTGTTACTACGGCGCGCGAACCCCGAAACGTCACTTGCCCGCCGAAAAGCCGTATTACACCCAAGCCGGCTCCTTCGCGCACTCTAAAACCAAGTGCGAGCACGAAGCCGTGTTAACATCTCTGTTATAAGACGCAGAGGAGAACTGGCGAGAAGAGGATCACACTTAATTCCACAAATATTCACTGCTTACTTGTTTTGTAATTAATGTATGTGTTAATAAGTTACGAGGGGGCGGGGAGGCGCTGGGGGGTGTGCTGGTTTAGGGGGGCACTTCCGTCCGTTTGGCGTTACGTGCGCGTCTCGCAGGTGCTGAAGGACAGCAGCCTCAGCATCACACGGCTTCACCGCTGCGAGACTCGGGGCTGGCGTCAGGAAAGAACTCAGCGCACGGAAGGAAGATGGTAGCGAAGCAGAGGATTCGAATGGCAAACGAAAAGCACAGTAAAAACATCACACAGAGGGGGAACGTAGCCAAGACCCTGGTAAGAAGGAGCGAGCATCTGCTTGCGCGCCAGCGTTCGAGAAAGGAGTGGGGGGCTTGTTTGGCTTACCGAAGGGGAGCGGAAAGCCCCTGTTGATAATAGCGGTCACTGACTTATCAGCTCGTGAGAAAATCTCAAGAGTCAGGTGTCGTTGCGTATCCACGCGGACTGATCCGCTCCCGAGTGAATAAAAGGTGAGCTTTAAAGCTCAAGGCAGGGGGCGTGGGTGTGGGCGTATTTGCGTTCATTGATGGAATATAAAAGAGCCCAGTCGGCCTCTGTCTTTTTCCTCGTTTCATTTTTAATCGGTAAATTAAATTACCAGCCTGTTTCTGTTTACAAGCTTGCTTTTTCATTCGTTCGCGTCTTGTTAGGGTTTCATCGCACGTATTAACTAGAACCTGCAGGACACAAAAAGTGGGTTGCCTTCCCAGTCGCCTGCAAGAGTGCACTTGCAATGTCAAACTCTCTTTTTCCCCTGGCTACCTAAGCAATGGCCCGTCCACACTAGATTTCTTCTGTGTTGCTTCTAGCAGATCACTTTAAGACAGACAACTTTTGTACACAATGAATAGTTATAGTAATGTTTATTGTCCAAAATAATCTTTAATGTTAGTCAAAAGTCTATTAAATTTAGGCCATCTGGAGAGGAAATCACCAAAGAGAGGGTGCACAAAAAATAAATAAAAATACATTGCGATGGGGTAACGTAAGGGGATGGAAGGAAATAAACAAAAAATATGTCTCCTGAGAATATAGGAACGTAAAACAGCAGAGTTCATTTCAGGTATAATAAATAAATCAAAACGGATTCTAGAGGGCTACAGTGACATCAGGTTTTCATTCTAACAGTTTTCTTAGGTAGTGACCAGTTTTTGCTGCTCATCAACTTCTTTTGCCTTAATTTTGAATGACCTGGCATTGAAGACAAAGACCCCTTCATTGTCTGTTGTTTCCATAATTAGGAAAGAAACAATAATGAGATACAAAACAAGCCAACATATGACTTGCAATCTGTGTCCATCATGCAGAATCTAAAAATAAAGGAGGGTGAAGATCTCAGAAATGTAGACCTGTTCAGGTCCACAAAACACTTTGAGGGTGCTCATAGAAAAGAGAAAATCAACAGTTTTGGAAATGTCTACAATGGCAGAATGTGAGCAACAACAAGCTGTGAATTTAAATGACAGGTTTACTTAAAATGATTCAGCTTCTAATTAAAAAACTGTTTGAAGTGAAATTGGTGGGAGTTTGAGGTCCCAAATTAGCTGATCATCAGTTGGCACACTTCACATCTCATTTTTGTCTGGCTGATTTTATGCAAGAAAAAGTAAGTTGGAGGACTGAATCTTAGAAAACAATTAAAATTAAAATGAAGGAAAAGGAGGTAATTAACAGAGGAAACTGTTTACTGATGAAAAAAGTGGTAGGAAGGAAAATATACAGTAACTGTGGGCCTCCGGGATTGGAGCTGGACAGCCCTGGTGTAGATAGACAACAAAACAAACACACAGGCCTTTAATAAATTTTACTGATAAAAATACAACTCTGTAAGTGCCAGAGGTCTTCTGTTTATCTTTCAGCTTACATGCTTATGGGTAGCCTCATAAATTGATATCTGCAGACTATTTAAGTGTTGTTTACATCTGTAAAGTGATATGTGAAGTAAAATCAAAATAGTTTATGCTACAGATGTATAACTTGTTAAGCCACAGTCTTATCCTGCGCAGTATTGCTTTCTTTATTACATAGAAATAATATAGAGATTCCAGATAAAAACTGTCAGGTTGTTTCCTGGAGTATGAGTTGTGTATAAGAACCTACTAAATCCTTTTATCTTAACCAAACTGAGATTAAAAATAACACAATAATAGACTTTAAATGTAGTAAGTAGGTTAAGCACCAGTGTTTACTTTAAAATCTCTTCATTAATGGTATGGATTCAACTTGATACTGGTTATATGTAAATGTTACAGAAATATTACAAAATATTATTGCACATGAAAGAAGTTTGTGAAGATAATAGCATCCCTTTTAACAGTTAGGCTTAGGAATCCTTGGCAAATTTACTTTTTGAAATTTATGATATACATACTTTGATAATAATAATAATAATAATAATAATAATACATTTTATTTATATAGCACCTTTCCCATAGTCAAAACAGTTAGGGACAAGTTTGAACTATTGATGAATTGATCAACAATATTCTGATAAATTTTAAATGCTAAACTGAAGAGCTGACTGCAAAGAGTGTGTTTTTTAAAGTGGTGTCTTTGCACTTGTCACAAGGCATTTAGTGTCTTTTAAAAGGTTTTGATTATGTACACACTCCAAAATGTTGATTTATTTAATTATGTCAGAAGACATAAAAGTCCAGTGATGTGCCCTTATTTATATTTCTTTGTACAAAATGCATGGCATTTTTGTGTTCAGAATTATATTTTTGATTTTAGGATATATCATTTTGGTATTTTATTTTAATTAGCCTTTCTTTGTAATTGTGTATAGAATGGTGGGATCGAAAGTAGACATATGGCCAATAACAATAAATCAAAACAATCTGAAATCCTGTTGGTAATATGTATTCATACATTAGTCAAATTTGTGGCTGTATGCTATATGCAAGTACCTTTCTTGACTGTCCTCTTCAATTGTAATGGTTTAAAGTTAGGTGCCAAAAGAGAAATATGATATTTATAAGAGCTCACATGAATAATTGCGGTAACTCCCATTCACTGTATATATTTGTCTGTCATTGAATGTGTGAGTGTGTATAATGAGCTGTCCTGATTAACTCAAAATTTCACAGTAATGGTACACAGAGGCACATACAGTTATGATTTTATAGCAGCATTCATTAAAAAAGCTGGAAATCAGTGAATATTTGGCCAGTGGGATCACCTGTAAAAGCTGGCAGATGGAACCTTGAGTTTTTGTCAAATTGACAGCAGTACAAGTACAGGTACCTCAAACCCTTCCATCTATAATCAGCAAAAAACATAAAAAAGGCTTATTAGATTGTTATTCACAGGAGATGTGATGTCATCTCTGTAACAGTTTACACCGCTTTTTACACTGCACGTTAGTTCCCAGATGGGTTCTTTGGTTTCCGATCCAGCTGACACCTGTTATGAAAGATAACAGTGTAATAGTTGGTATTTGTTCATGGTCAAAGCATTATAATGGTGGGTTTACACTGGTCACTGATTATGTCACATCCTGACTTTTATGCAGTAAAAAGCAATTCAAAGAATAAAAAGAGCATTAAAAGGACAATATATTATAATACTTCCTCATGTAGAATATGTGAGATAATAATTACGATATATTATGAAATGTTTAATTCATGCAGAATCTAGGATCTTGAGTGGATGCAGGCATCTGTAGGACAATGGGGTTTAAGCCTCACTGTCTTAATTAATGTGACATAAATCTGACTGTGTGCATTTGTTTTATCCCCAACCCCCAAACCTCCTTTTGGGAAGTATAGCTGAGGATATACTGTATGATGAGCAGTTGTATACCTTGGTAATTTTCACTTCAGTGAGCATCAGTCTATTGCTATTTTATATAGCACAATTTAGAGAGTGACTAATTCCTAAAATTTAGAGAGCCATCATACTCAGAAGACCTCATCCTTATTTCCTAGTTAAATGTTTTTTTCTTTTCTGTGTATGTGTTTTATATAATGCTTGTAGTACATTACTGCACAGATATGTTTTTGTCTAGTTTTTTGCAATTGATGTAAACATATTACAGTATATAAATATTTTGGGTGATCTAGCTAGTGTTGCTTTTTTCTCTGTCATTTTCCCCAAAGCTCCTGATGTCCATTCACTACCTAATTGGATATGCATGCAGAATATCTGTTACTTTGACTCCACAAGATGAATAGCATTAGCAATTGTATAAGTAGTATTGCATATCAGAGGAGGTGAGCAAACACACCCTGGTGGCTTTTCGATTAGATTAAAAAAAATTATTAATCCCAATGGGAAATTTAGATGCATACAGTAGCAGAAACATTAAAAACAAAGACACAGACTCAAAGGACAAGTAACAAACTAAATAAACTGACAAATAATAAATAAATGTGTATTCTTCAGAAATAGCAAAATGAACTTAAAAGAGTATAAGCATTTTGCTTCGGACTTTGGAAGAAAGCATTGAATTGCCTGACACCAGTGGGCACAAAAGATCCCTAAAGGAGCTTCTTAGCACTTACTTGTCATCAGTATCATTTTAGCTCAGACAAGCAATGATACTGCTTACTGGCATTTTAGAAAGTAGATTCTTGATTACAGAGTTTACAACAGAAGTGTTTTAAAGGGAAACCTCACTCATTTTCATAATGCTTCTCACAATCCCCTCCCTCCAAACTGGTCTGTGATCCCAAGTTTAGAAGAACTGTGCCACATGATCAAAAATTTCAAACAATTTAGCATTAGTGATCATAAAAGCATGAAGGTTACATACAGTAGATCTGAGTTTATAGAACATTTAAGTTAATTTAGTGTAGTTTTCAAAGTCGTCATTGATATTTGGTTACTTTTTAAGTTTTTTTTTTTTTAAGTTATCCATCCATCCATCCATTATCCATCCCGCTTTATCCTAACTACAGGGTCACGGGGGTCTGCTGGAGCCAATCCCAGACAACACAGGGCACAAGGCAGGGAAACAAACCCCGGGCAGGGCGCTAGCCCACCACAGGGCATACACACACACACACCCACACACCAAGCACACACTAGGGACAATTTAGGATCGCCAGTGCACCTAACCTGCATGTCTTTGGACTGTGGGAGGAAACCGGAGTACCCGGAGGAAACCCACGCAGACATGGGGAGAACATGCAAACTCCGCGCAGGGAGTACCCGGGAAGCGAACTGTCCCGTGTTATCTATTTGTAAAATATAAATAAGATGTATTTTAAGTTCAGCCACTTTCTCAACTTCAACATTCTTCTCATATTTGTATGCTTATGATTTCAATCCATAAAACCCCCATCTACCAGTAAATAAAATATAATAATAACTGCACTGTATCACAGCTGATTGCCAATTTGTCATCTTGCAATGTATGGGTGATACAGTGTTTTATCAATACTGACCACTTCCACATGCATAAAGCAATTAGTAAATAAAAAGAGTGTTTCATTTTTCAAAATTAATTTCTGTTTTGCTTAGCAAGCTTACACGTCTGTTAAACTGAACCGATCCATACATATACATAGAAAAATGTTTCCATTATCCCTTAACTATCACACATCATTCTGTGTATTAAAATCAAGCAACTTGCTATATTCTGACTTATTTTGTTCTGCTGCAAGATTGAACAGAACAGAAAGGTGTGTGTTGAGTTAAAGAATCCCAGATGTAACCCATTACACCAGCATGGTGTTTTAAGCCTTCCAATAACATCACTTGACCACTAGACACCTTTGTGTATCATGAGTTATCATCCCAATGTATCATTGGACACACAGTACATTTCAGGTAGCTCTAACCAATTCTGAGAAAGTTATAAAAGCAGCTGTCTAAATTATTTGTGAACAATAACAACACAATGAGTGTTAAGACAAAATTAATAAAATAAGTTTGTATTCTTAATTGGCAAGAAAGAAGACATCATGACTGCAATCACAGCCTGAGTCAGTTATTCCGGAAGTTTCTTCAGATGGAATCCATCTTGATGGACAACTTTCTGAGATCACATTGTCTTTACTAACTAACATATATGCTAGACTATACAATTTGTTGTCCAGTTTTGAGCAGCAGTGTTAAAGAGTGTTATTATTTGACCATGGTTCCTTACTCGCTTAAGTAGGCTACTTGTTTGTGATTGCTAGCACAACTCAAGATATGAATGTCCACCTTCTACACATGAAGGAGTTACACCCTACCAATGAAACTATCAATATCTTATTTTGGGGAATTGGTTGTCTCAGCTGTTGCAGAGATGTACAGTTTAAGGTTTATACCAGGGAAGATCTGTAATGTGAAGTCCAGGTTACTTTATTAATCTGCATTAAGAGGTGGATGCCAGTCCAGACAAGGTAAATGAAACAAACATATTAGGGGAGTGAAAGACACCAGTTTAGCTATGCTGCTTATGATATACACTTAAAAGATTTTCACTGGTTAAATTTAGTCATGTTTGAGTTGGTGTAATTTTATGGTTGCATATATGTAGATAGAGGTTTTGAAAATATTGTAAGATATTGTAGGGTAGACGATATAGTATTGTAAATGTGTGTAATCTTATCTTAAACATAAATTAGAAAGACAGAGTGATGAATCTGGTGACACAGTAGAAGCATCTTGTTGTTCAAGAGTTTCTTTCAAGTGATAATCATAATGAGTTTTGATAAACATAAAATGTACCAATAATCTAAATATAACTGATTTTTTTGAAATCTGTTTTAGTTAGTAATAAAAAGGGATATCAGGGTGTCATGGATTTGCACTATTGCCTCAATGTATCAGGAGTATGGTTTCAAATTTGAACAAGTAGTGGAAAGGCATTAGTTCTTCTGAATTGCTCCAATTCATTTAGTTGTCTGTGATAAGTTATTCCCAATGCCATCTTGGAACGTACTAGCATTCCAAAAATGATAGAGTTACCACTTGCTTTTTTCCTTTCTGAAATTGAGTATAAAAAAGCAAATTTTTCAAAGAGATTTAACAACAACAAATATGTGGACACAAATAAGAAATACAAGTTACTTTACATTTATTTGGATATTTTTCTGTTGTTTTGAAATCCTGTAATTTTTGGTATGTTTATATTAGCTGCTCTAAAGTTACTGAATATGTTTTTTAAAGGACTGACCACAATGTTTTCAGGTAGTGTATGTGCTATACCAACTTGGTAGATCTTTCTGTCCATGCAACAGTTGAATACAAACAAATTATACATTCTTCTCAGGCATGTGGGAAAGTATCCAATGTAATTATAGACAGAAGAATTATCCTGAATTAGAAAAGTAACAGAGATCTAAAATGCCAGAGACGTTCATGCAATTATCAACACTGGGCAGACTTGAAAAAGTGCAGTTCAGTATAGGTAAATAAATGTTGTTGCAGTCATTTAAATTGAATAAATGGGAGACAAGGAGAACTAAGAATAATTTCAGAAAAGTAGGTCTTTACAATAAGTGCTATCCCAAGTCCATTTTAATAGCAAAACAAGATAAGATTTATGGTTTCTTGCAAATGCATTCAGTAGAGTTGCCATTGCAATCCTAACCAACAGCCCAACACATTATTGTCAGCTCTGTTAAGAAGAGGAACAACTGATTCCACCTGTCATTCAGTCATATGTTGTGTATTTGTGTCTGAAATTGCTGACAAATCCAGTTACCTCCATTGCCAAGACTAGGCATTTATGGGAAACAAAACAATTTATAAGAAAACAATCCAAACATAAGAAAAAAAGCAGGAAGCATTAGGGGCTCAAAGTACAGCCTTTAAAGGCCTAGTTAGCAACTCAGAAAAACAAAGGTAATTTTAAGATAATTGAAAGTAGAAATAAAATTGTGATGGGCAAAACTAATTTGTTAATTTGAAAGATACGACCTCCTAAATACTAGGTAGAGAGCTTAATCTGATTCAGGGGCTAGAGTAACCTGAAAACATTGAGATGCAATTAGGAATCAACCTTTTAATTATAATTTTCAGTGAGAAATTAAAAAGGAAAACAATATCAATTTCAATTATATTTGCTCATGATAAGTTTGTTATTTTGTTTGTCAATTTAGCTTTTTACATATTTTATTCTTTTATGTAAGGAAGCATTTCTGATAGATAGATAGATAGATAGATAGATAGATAGATAGATAGATAGATAGATAGATAGATAGATAGATAGATAGATAGATAGATAGATACTTTATTAATCCCAAGGGGAAATTCACATTCTTCAGCAGCAGCATACTAATACAATAAACAATATTAAATTAAAGATTGGTAATAATGCAGGTAAAAAACAGACAATAACTTTGTATAATGTTAAATGTTAATGTTTACCCCCCCCCCCCCCCCCCCCCGGGTGGAATTGAAGAGTCGCATAGTTTGGGGAAGGAACGATCTCCTCAATCTGTCAGTGGAGCAGGACAGTGACAGCAGTCTGTCGCTGAAGCTGCTCTTCTGTCTGGAGATGATACTATTTAGTGGATGCAGTGGATTCTCCATAATTGATAGGAGCCTGCTGAGCGCCCGTCGCTCTGCCACAGATGTCAAACTGTCCAGCTCCATGCCAACAATAGAGCCTGCCTTCCTCACCAGTTTGTCCAGGCGTGAGGCGTCTTTCTTCTTAATGCTGCCTCCCCAGCACACCACCGCGTAGAAGAGGGTGCTCGCCACAACCGTCTGATAGAACATCTGCAGCATCTTATTGCAGATGTTGAAGGACGCCAGCCTTCTAAGGAAGTATAACCGGCTCTGTCCTTTCTTACACAGAGCATAAGTATTGGCAGTCCATTCTAATTTATCATCCAGCTGCACTCCCAGATATTTATAGGTCTGCACCATCTGCACACAGTCACCTCTGATGATCACAGGGTCCATGAGGGGTCTGGGCCTCCTAAAATCCACCACCAGCTCCTTGGTTTTGCTGGTGTTCAGGTGTAGGTGGTTTGAGTCGCACCATTTAACAAAGTCATTGATTAGGTCCCTATACTCCTCCTCCTGTCCACTCCTGATGCAGCCCACGATAGCAGTGTCATCAGCGAACTTTTGCACGTGGCAGGACTCCGAGTTGTATTGGAAGTCCGATGTATATAGGCTGAACAGGACCGGAGAAATAAACTAAACTCATAAGCAGCTATGAAAACAATATCATTGTGTTTCATCTTTTGAAAAGTAAAATGCAGAAATAAAAAAGTAACAGTGTAGAATACTGTACCTACCAGTTTTAACTGTGTAACACAGCAAGAAATAAATGTCAGCTTGTTTACAGTGAGTTTCCATTACAATCATACATTATCCTGTGAGACAGGCGGATAGTTTATCTCTCCCAGGGTACACATGCACATCTGGAATGGAGATTTCCATCTCAGAATTTCTCTGCATTGGCAAATTGGTGTCACTTTACTCATTGAAATATCCCTTGCTGCTTTAGTCCACTAAGGAAGAAGTAATTGAGGGAGCAAAGCTGAGCTTTGTAAAACAGAGGTGTAGGTGTACAGAGGATGACATATACTTCTACAAATGAGACAGGGTAGAGATTTATACAGTAATACTCATCCACTCACTAGAAATTGGAAATTGCCAAATAACATTAACGTCTCACATATGACCAGTCCAAGTAAAAAGACTATATGCCCCTTTACTAGAGTAGATTTGTTTCTTTAATTTTTTATTGAGTTTGAAGGTGCCAGTGTCAGCAGTCATAAGTTATATTTTAACAGTTTAACAATTGCTCAGATACAATTCAGATGTGGTAATGGAATGCTAGAGTATGAAGATGAAGAAGTGGTACAGTTGTTCTATGGAGAGTTGTCATGGCTGATCAGGTTTATTTAAGTGTTATAGATCAGCGACCAAGCTCTATATGTTGCTAAGTATTATTTAAAGGCTGGTCACAGTGAACGTCGAGATAAATGGATAAGATCAGAGGCAAAAGAAAGAATTAAATTTTAACTGAGCTGGAGCAGTGTTATTTTGTTAATAGAAAGCTCAAGGTTGAAAATTGTTTAACAAAAGTGACCATGGTGTAGCTATCATGTATGTAGGAGTGATCTTCTTGTAAAGATTGGCATCATTAGTATACTTGTTTTAACTCAACACCATCTATATCCTCTAAGATGCTACAAATTAAAGTTAAGCTGATGGCAAAATTTAGGGATGTATTAAAAAAGTACAGTGTAAATCAAACGAGAGATATTCTCAACATACTGTAGATGTTGAAGAGAATATAGAATAAACTACAACAACAACAACATTTACAGTATTTATATAGCACATTTTCATACAAATGATGTAGCTCAAAGTGCTTTACAAGATGAATATAGAAAAGTTTATAAAAATATAAAAATAACATTAGTCAATACTAAGTAACAAAGAATAAAGTAAGGTCCAATGGTCAGGAGGACAGAAAAAAAAGAAAACTCCAGAGGGCTGGAGAAAAAAAACTAAATCTACAGGGGTTCTGAGGCCACAAGACCGCCCAGCCCCAACTGGGCATTCTACCTAACATAAATAATCTAAATCCGTCCTCATCGTTTTCAGGCTTCTCATGGAAGAATTAGATGAAGATGGTCATATGGACATCTGGCCTTCAATCCATCAATGTAGGGTCTGCATGGTGCCTTGATCAGGTGGTGTTGGCGTAGATCGCCACCACAGAAAACCTAAATAATTTAAGTTGAAACATCTAACTTGTTATCATTTAAGACTGATGATGATGAGATTCTTAAAGCACATAGTAAAGCTGTTAAATATCTTCATCAGAGGTTCTCAGTTTTCCCACTGAAGGATGCCTGTGACTACTATGTGTTCACTTGTTCCACTTAATTTATTAATCAGAGACAGCAAAAATTAAAAGTTTCCACTTTCTGAGGAACAAGAACATATAATTTCATAGTTTCAGTTTCTTAACTCTCAATCTTTTTTCCATTTTTCCTTTACAATTTCACAGAATAGTGGAGCTTATAATTCCCCTTAAATCAAATAGTTTTTTTTTTTTACTAATCTGAAGTTCAAAGCCCCTTCCTTCTTTTTCTACTTGCACGTTTTTACACAAGGTGTAAATCTTACTCTAAAAGATAACATTAATATAAGTGCAACTGTTTTCTACGTTAAACAGTTATGTGGAAAAAGTAAGAGCTAGTCTGAATTTCGTATTATATCAGAGTCTTATACTTGATGGAGGGAGTGTATGTGTAAAAAAATGGAGTGCAGTTGTTTTGTCACAGGGGAGTACCAGCTCCCTCAAAAACAAACATCCATTACTTTTTGTCACAATCATCAAAAATGATTCTTTTTACACTAATGCAGCACCTACAGTAAGTGTAAGTGTGCAGAAAAGAAGAAATAAATGAATGGCAACATTCTTCACAAACATTTAGGATATAATCTTCTACCTGAGGCCTAACATGAAAATGTGTTTTGTTGCCTAAAGAAAACTGGCAGTCATGATGTAATCAGAGAGCCCCCAATTTTGGCATAACTTAAGGTATATAAATCCTGTAATCAGACATTTGATAAATCATTATGTCCTATTGAATGTGAAGCTCCACTATTGATGATATTATAGACTTGGGTGCCCAGCTTGGTCCACGGAAATCTGAAATTGAACAGTGTGACATGACCATGAAGAAGTCAAATTTATTAGTTTTAGTAGTATGGTCAAATTTACCAAGAGCAGTAAAATTCTAACTTGCATGTCCCACCAACATGAAGCATGTCATGGTTTTACAGATAGCAGACATTGTGTACACACAGTTTGCAGGAGAAGCTGAGGTGCCACCCTTCCAACCGATTATGAAGAAGTGTCAGAAAGATTTTTTTTCTAATGAACACAGTGTAATTAACTGCAGGGAAAGATACTGATTTTTAAAAAACGATCAAGTCACTACTGCAGCAGTTATAAAGATATCTTGTCTTCCTTATTGCAGCGACCACAGGAAGAGAAATACCCAGTTGGACCATGGCTATTGGCTCTCTTTGTTTTTGTTGTATGTGGATCAGGTAATACCATCATTTTCCTATATGTGCCTCTGTTTGGGAATGATGTGTACAATGTGTAGATTATAAAGAAAGAATTGTAGTGATAAACCAAGAATTTGTTACAGGTTACTGTGGTTTATTTGAAAGAAAAAGACATAAAAATAACCAGATGATTCTGTTTAAGAATGCTGACAAAAAAGGTAAATCCAACCTGATTTCCTCATTGAGTATCAATTTTCAAATTATTTGAGAACGTTATGTTGTTCTTCTGCTTTACTATTTTAAGGTACTTGTAGATCAGGATAGTGATATTGGAGTTATATTTTGCTTTACTGTCTCTATGGTGTATGTGTATTATAAAGAGGCTGTTTGTACCAAAGACACTCCACTAACAATACATAATGTAATTATAATGCAATAAAATTAGGAAGAGTAGCAAAGTGGGTCAGATGTAATGCTGCAGCCTCAAAACTCTGGAGTCTTGGGTTTAAATATTAACATGGCCACAGGCTTTTTAGAATTTGCAAATTCTCCCTATATTTGTATGGGATTTATCCAGGGACTTCAGTTTCTTCCCACGTCTCAAATTCATGTATGTTAGACTCATTGGTGACTTATTGTGAGCTTGGCGAGTGTGTTTGTGTGTGATTATTAAGCTGTCACTCTGTCCAGGACTGGTTCCTGTCTTGTACCTGATGCTGCAGTTCACAGTTCAGACGCCACAATCCTCTAGTGAATTATGCAGATTAAAGAATGGCCCAATAGATAATGTTAATAATATTAAAATTGAGAATGATACATTATTAGGAGATGTCAAGGCTTTAACCAAGAAATCATTAATTTGTATCAGTATAGTTAACAAATTGTGGGGATGCAGTGTATAAAATATCCTAGATAAGACATAAAGGGGGGTGCACACACTTGGGAAAATATAAAAACACTAGTAAAACTAGCAGCGTATCTTTGGACTATGAGAGGAAACGTCTTTGTGGAGTAAATCCACACAAGCACTGGACAAACGATCAAATGTTAACACTACCCACCCACTATCCTTAATAGAGTCTGGCGAGTGAGAACTTTGTGGTGGCACTGATGGTTACTGCTCAGCAGTATAGCCCAGTCCATATTTAGTAGTCATATAAGAGAGAAATCAAAAGTTTTGAAGTTTACAAATGTGAGAGATGTGAGGCATGCCCTTAACATATTTTCTTGTCATGCAACAGAATCAAATGAGTACAAAGTTGCTGTGAAAGTAATTCTCTGGTAAACATGACTCTTGTATATAATTAATTATGTCCCTGTTTGATTATTTGCATCAAAATGACTACAGTTAAGGGCCTTATCCTAAAAATATTAGTGCTTTTTTACACTTTGGCATATTTTTGGAATATGTATTGAAAACATAATGAAGAAAATTGGCCATTTGCCATTCTTCAATCTCAATTATCCATAATGTGTCTAAACAAAATTAAAGTTTTGTGCTGAAACGCTTTGAAACAGTTATTCAATCCATTTACTTCTGACCCCTCAACCAGTTAGCATTATTAGCAGTAAACCAGTGATTCCAATACCACGTTGTATCAGTTTTGGGTCTTTTGTGGCTAAACTTCAGCACCAAGTACCAAAATAAATTCTGTAAAAACAGCAAAATATTATGTATGCCAAATTGAAAAACCTGTTATTTTTGTGATTCAGCAGCACCGTGATTTACATGTTATATTTCAAAGCATGGAAATAAAATAAAACACTAAGGTAGTGTAAGTTTTTAAGTAAGCAGTGAATGTAATAATGTGACAAATGCTATTTAATATTGTTTAGACTGCTTTGAGTGTTATGCCTGCTTACAGTAGCAATTTGTGTGGTCTTTTTTGTTCTTGTGGGATGCCTGAGGAGAAACACAGGAGTGCAACTAAACAGTTTACCAACAAAGTCTTCATAATAGGCCTTTTCCAGAAAGCACTGTTGTGAGGCATATTTCAGAATAAACAAGAGTACAGAGCAGTACAAGATAAGAAAGATAAGTAATAATAAAGCAAATTTCTTAAATATGAACTGTTAAGTATTGGATTAGTCAGTATGAGATTTTCACATCCTGGGTACAATTTGCAGAAATTACACCAAATCACATCAGAGCAGAACAGAACAAAAAAATAAGAATTAAATACACTCAGTTAACAGTAAAGACTGCTACCACAACATGTTCAGCATTAGGAGAACAGGGAGAGGTGTAAAGACAATTTTAAAATTGAGAGGTCTGAATTAGCATAAGCTGTCCTAATTCAGGGTGTTTCTAAGAAATATAATGATTTGTTTCCTGTGATAGAAGTACATAATAAACAAGAGTAGTTGTGTCAAATATTTGAACTATTAAAATAAGTGCTTCAGTTTAAATGTTTAAATTCTATTTTTTTCAATTGTAAAAGTAATTTGTCATTTTTCACTCTGGTTCATAGAGGGCTAAGTCCCTAGTAAAGGATCAAAACAAAAATAACATCATATTCATAATCACTGACCTTAAAATAGTCTAAAATGATACCCCACATACTTGTGTAATTTTTAATCTTCTGGGGGTGACTCTTAGAGTAAAGAATCAAATATCAAAAAATTCTTATTTGTGATCAGCAATTTCAAAATAGCATAAAGCAACACTCCACATGCCTATATTACCAATCCCCATTTCTAGACGTTTTGTGAAAAGCAGTAACTTGACCCATTATATCCCATTAGGGGTGAATCTCTGGGGTCGGTTGATGTGGCATGCACAAATTCATGTGCTTCTGATCATTTTTGCCAAAGACATGTATTGGTTTACTCTTTATCAGAAGGGGTGCAATTTCCGCCACAAAATCTGATTCAAAAATGGCCTGAAAATGAGGGGCCAAAAATAGGGGGGGGGGGGGGGGGGGGGGGTCCCAAAAAGCTTGATGTCTTGCATAACTAGACATCAAAATAAATCGAATGGTATATTATACATGGGGATTTTCTCGTAACACTGAGTCAGGAAGACTAGACAAAACAAGCTAAAGTGATTTCAAAGCGTTCATAATTCTTCTGAGCACAAAAAATACATGAATGGTAGTTTCAACATACAACTTTGACCTAGAGCCTGCATGTGCGCATGGACACATGTGTCACACACAATATTTCCCATCTCAGCTATGCACATCAGTTACAGTAGTCCTTCCAGGATGTGTTTTACAAGGTTGTTTAATTGAACTATAAATTCATTCACACATGTGCCATATTTTTACAGTTTCTTTATAAAGAAATCCATTGAAAATTTCAGCACTTAAAATTTTTTTTATATTATTCCTAACTGAGGATTATCTTCTCCAAGATCTGCTTGGAATATGTTTTTGACTCCATCACATGGCTTTTGATAACAGCTGTACTAGCAGTGGCACTCCTTCATAGCTCCAGAGGTCTGGGTTTGAACCCGGCCATTGGCATTGCCTGAATAGGTATGTCTAGGAGTACCTAGCACTCCTTTCCACAAATAAATTGTTAACTGGCGACTCCAAACTGGCCATATGTGAGTGTGCCCTATGAAAGGAACCAGTCTGCAATGTGGTGAGAGTCTGCCTTGTGTCAAATCCTGATAGCAGAGTCTGCAACTCCCATAATCCTGATCTTGATTAAATGAGTTGGAAAATGAAGTTTTATACGTGCTTAAAATGGCAAAAAGCACCAGTTACAAACATTAAGATTCCATGTTGTAATACCATAAAATGGTTAATAAGGGAGATTGTATAATTGTTTTTACAAACAGGGTGCCTACACTAGTAAAACCATGAAACAAGTGACAAGAAGACTTTTACTCCATCTTGACTTATCTTAACAATATGGTCCCTTCCCAGGCATGGAAAAGATTCTGGAACAAGTTAAACTGAGAATATTGGCAAACCCTGAAACAGACCATTATAGTATAGAAATATATACCAGATGGTCATAAAAAGTAGGCAGAATTTTCCCTTTAAAGAATTTTATAATAAAATGCTACTAAAATAAATATGACTAAGGGGAGAAAAGTCAGTGAAAATCAGCTCTGATAAATGTGATAAACTTTTTCTGCCTTTTAAATGTAACAGGCAGTGAAACTGTTTGGTGTAAATTAAATACAAGGGTAAGCGGATGAAACATCCATGGATTTGTCTAGACCTATTGTGATAGTTAATGCCACAAGATGAAAATACACATTAAGTGTTTCTCGGGCTGTTGTTTACTTACTGTCAATTCCATTTAAATAATGGGCACTCACTCGTATGTGAGATTTGATTTAGTTTAAAATTGTTACTGTCCTCAGACATTGCTGCCACCAATGACAGGAAGGGACGCTGTAATCTTGCTGTTATCACAGCAAAATTTGCTGAGACTAAGTCTAGCATAATTATTATGACCCTAAATTGAGAAAATGTTTCAATGACTAGTGTAGAAAAAAGTTTGCAGTTGCATATAAATTCTGGTGACAAAGACTGTCCTCGTGTGATACATTCTAGCTAATCTAACTCTGCAGTAATGAACGTGATACACAGAGGAGGTACTGCATGTATGGCCTTTTAAGAGACTTCTGCCAGGTCCTGTGACACCAGGTCCCGTGGATTCCACAATATGGATAAAATATGGTTGAATAAATTCAAGGGGTGATGAAAAAGTTTTTAGCATGAACCTGGAATTGGTATTCTATGGCCCTTGTTTTCAAGTGAAAGTTTGAGAACCAAGTCAATATGGACATCAAAAGCACAAAATTAGTTATTGTATTCTCTTTGAATTTCTGATGCTAGTGAATGCCTTTAAAGATTTATTCTCTCCTAGTCAACATGTTTTAAGACCAGTCCCCTTCACGTGCCACAGACATGTGATTGGCTGTAGAATTCCATAATGGCAATATGTCTCTTGAAGCTGACCAAAGACCTGAACAAACTCACACTGATGATAGAAGAAAATGTTACCACAGTGTAGCAAATTGTAATGGAGAATCAAAGGATGATGTTTCATGAGAAAGCAGACAATTTACAAATTAGTTATTGGTTAGCTGAATCCATTCTTCGTTAACAGTTAAACCTGAGCAAAATCTTAGCACATTGGATGCACCACCACATCCAAGAAGAATTTCAAGCTAATGAGTTCAGACTGTAAGAAATCTAAGAAGCATTTCATAACTGAGGATGAAATTAGGATATATCATTATACTCAAGAGTCCAAACAACAATTCAAACAATGGAAGCATGGTGAAGTGCTGGCAAGATCACATGCAGTCTTTTTATAATGCTGAGGGTGTAGTCCATATGGATTACAGTATATGGTCCATAAGGCAAACATAATTGGTCAGTGTTACTCTGATTTGCTCTGCCATTTGCAGTTGTCTGGGAAAAGTAGCAAGGAGAGCTATTGGCCACTCCTCTGCTGCGTCATCCCAGTGCCCCCACCCACATTGTACAGATTGGAAAGGCTGCTTGGTGAAGCTGTGGAATCAAAGATTCCACACCCTCCCTATTCTCTAGTCCTGGCTGAGGAAACTAATGCCTTTCTCCAGTCTATACGGCTTCCTCAATGAGAGGCAATATTCCAATAGTGAATACATCATGTCTGCTACAGAGGTGTAGTTGCATAAGCAAGACAAACTATTGTAGATGAGTGACAAAGAAAAACTTTATGAAAGTTTTAATAAAAGTGTACTTAGTATTTTTATGAGGATTATATTAACAAAATATTTAATTTTACTGATGTTTCGTTTAATAATGTGTGGATACATCCCGGAGTTGACTCATCTTTGAAGCATGGCACTACTACTAAGTTAGCTCCCTCTGCTCCCTAATGAGCATCAATAATGTTCTCTGGCATACAGTCAGAGGAGCAAATTATTCCACTATTACAATATTCTCAGAGCTGTCATGGGATAAGGGAACTGATATAGTCACTGAAGTGTGTCTACTGTTTCAGGCTAACCTGGTAAGTTGGATGGCTCCCCTAAGCAGTGGTTGTCTATCAAGCCCAGTCTTAATTCTGTACCAGGAAAGAAACATTTAGCCAAGTACTTCCCTGACAATATCAGCATGAGTCACTGGAGTATGCCCAGATGCAGACTTACAAATATATTGCTTACCAAAGATCTATCTAGGAACATGACACACTGCTGACATTGATGCAAGTTTCTTCATTCTTCTCTGTCTACAATTGTAATTTTACACAAACGCTAACCCTTTGGCATCTGTACTTAGCTTAATGCTAAAAGGACACTACACTTGTCAAATGAGGTATTTACAACAACAACATTTATTTATATAGCACATTTTCATACAAAAAGTAGCTCAAAGTGCTTTACATAATGAAGAAAAGAAAAATAAAAGACAAAACATTAAAATAAGACAACATTAGTTAACATAGAAAAGGAGTAAGGTCCGATGGCCCGGGTGGACAGAAAAAAAAAAAAAAAAAAAACCTCCAGAAAGCTGGAGAAAAAAATAAAATCTGTAGGGGTTCCAGGCCACGAGACCGCCCAGTCCCCTCTGGGCATTCTACCTAACATAAATGAAATAGTCCTCTTTGTAGTTAGGGTTCTCACAGAGTCACTTGATGCTGATGGTCAAACAGACTTCTGGCTTTTAATCCATCCATCATTGTTGGAACATCATGGTACTTTGGGTAGATGCGCCACCACCAAAAGGACACCGGAAAAGGAAACAGTATTTACAGTATTTTTGTCAAGTACACACAAGAAAATAGTAAACAAAAGGAGAACTAAAAGTAGAAAAAGAAAACAAATCATACCCTGCTTCCCCATTAAACCTTTGTAAACAGAATGGTGCCTCTCTCTGTTATTAGAGGTGGCCTCCCAATCTTCCAAACAGTACAAAACACTCTCCATCTCATCTCTCTCTATCACTGTCTGGCTTGTCTTTGTCTTTGACAGCAAGCATTTGAAGCAGCTTTGCTTCTAACTCCAGACTCATCTGTCCTCTGGGGTCAAGAATGTTCCTCTGCAGCTATAGGAGTAGAGAGCAGAAGTAACTCCATCTGACAATAGAGTTCATGCACCCCTTAAAATGACCATGTCTTCAATGCAACTTCTGGCCTACCTGTTCCATTAAATGAGCAACATGTTCTACGAAAGTTCAGTTTTGTCTTTGGTGCCCAAAAAGGTTGCAACATCTGGAGTTTGACTTGAGGTTACAGAGCATTAACCCACACAATGGTCTTCATAGGTTTGAATTCTAATAGCCATCTCTCATTTGGCTTAGACTTTCCTTTGTCCTTTGAATGCTTGCCCCTGACAACTCTTCACTGTATTCATCCATCCATCCATATATTTTCGAAACCAGCTTTTCCACAGCAAACAGTGTGTGGAAGGCAGGAACAATCCCTGGATAAGGTGAACACACACACACATGGGCCAATTTATCCTCAGCGGTACACCTAACCTGCATATCTTTGCACTGTGGGATAAAACTGGAGCACCCACATGGACACATGGAGAACATGTAAACTCCACGCAAGGAGCACCTGGGACTTGAATGCACCTTGTTTCAAGGCAGTAGCACTACCACTGTTCCACCGTGGTGCCCCAACTCTCCATAATATGTACAGTGTTGAGTAAATAAATAACACACGTAATATTGTTAATGCTGCACAGAGGAAAATGTTACAATGCATTTTATAGTTTTTTTTGTTTGTTACAAGCTGCACAACATAAACAGCAGATAAAATGGCATATTGTTGCTAACAATGTAATAATAGGTCACCTTTCATTCTACAGACGTTATCAGCATCTCCAAGAAAGTTCAGTAGGTTAGGAGCATAACATGATGAAACACAGAAACAATCCATTAGCAGCATTTCATCAGCACAAAACGTAGACAAGTAAATTGCAGGCAAACGGTCACAGATTTGTAAAGGGTGGCAGGAAAGTGAAGTGCTCTGAAAATTGCTGCAGTGTCCATTGTAGAAATTCAAGTCCACTGAATCCTAACATCCACTTAAAGAGACTGAAGATACAATGAAATTGGAGTTCCTCTTCGTCTTTGCCACAGTCCTAACCCATAGCTGTTTACCTCCTTGATGAGGATGATGCAGTGCTCGTCCTTACTAGTCGATCCACTGAGGCTCCGCTTCTGCTGTCATTTAGAATCTTGAACTCCGATGAGCTGGTTTGGGGGGTGATCATTGGGCATAAGATTGATATTTTATTGTGAATAAATATTGTGGTGGGTGCTAATTAGGAAACCTCTCTAGACAGTGAGCCAATCTATCACAGTTCCAGTTTTTAGTGGAATATTTTAGTTGGGACCTCTATATGTTTAACACTTGAAATGATTTTAATATCTGTTGAAACAATTTTAAATAAAATCTGAAAATCGAAACTGGTGCAGCTGTATTACTCTGGTACATTGCTGGGTTGTGCAGCATTACATAATGCTCTGCAAATAAATTAACATTTTTCAATTTCCTTGTTCTTCAGTTCAGACCAAAATAAAACATGTCTGCTTTTATCTTTTACGTCAATGGCAGCTGCATTTAGGCAGCTTTTTGTTATTCTGCCATTTATGCTCTATGTGGAAACTTTAAGGCCTGTTGGGGCTAATTAAGCTGCAACATTTAAATTCATAGATGTGTTGTTAAAAAAAATTGTTCCAGGATACTTTCTGTATGCTGTAGTCTACAGGCGATGGTGATCCACCCACAGAAGAATGTTCACCAACCACAAGGGTGACACTAATCCATGCTTCACATTTCTCCTGTCTAATGCACCCTTCAGTTTTGGGTGTGCCCTACTGTAGCTTACTCCACACGCCTCAGTTACATGAAGCAAACATCCATACGCCCATTCTTCATGTCATTGATTTCCACTATAGGTGATGGAAAGTCGGAGAGTACGTGTGCAGTACTGTGTACAAGGCCTGGATCACCTCTGGAAGCTCACTCCAAAGCACACTCACTCATGCTATCCAAATTTACAGTTAACAGTCAACCTAACTTGCATACCTTTTTGATGTAGAGGGAAAGATGGAAGTATGTGGAGACAGACAAGTATATTATGCAGACTCCACAAAGACAATGGCCAGGACAAGAATCACACCTGGGTGCCAGAGCTGGCTGCTCAAACACTTTGGCTGCCATGTCTTCCTTTGAAACATGTGGTGTATGTAGGTATTGTGACAAATTAATTTGCTGCAATTTGTTCTGCCGAAGCCACAGTGTATTGTAATGCTACAAGGACATTTCATTAGTCCAAATTAAATGTCATTGTTTTTTATAATGAATTAATTTTTAGCAGCTTGCTCTTGATCATTTAATAATTCTTTTACTTTGCCTGTCAGCTCCTAATCTTTGTGCCAATTCTCTCTCCCCCATTTCTTTTAAAATCTGCCAAAAGCTGACATGGAGCTGGTCTTGGTCTCTGCTGTATTGGCAAACTTACGCGTTCATTGTTGGAGTTAATAAGGGTGGCACAAAAACAGACAATTTGTGTCAACTAATCTGAAAGACTATCAGAACAAGAAATACCACAAAAGAGTCATATTCTAACATTTGTAAAAATATATATTTTCATTTCCTTTCCTAGCTGTTTCAAGTTAATGCTTGTAAACTGCAGGTAATTTTAAATTTGGCCTTCCCATTATCCAGTGTGACATACAACATTTATGATACAATTGGTTACATTTTGTTTGGTTTGCCAATTGGAGGTCACAGGCAGGTCAAGTGACTTGCTCAAGGTCACACATTGTCAGTAGCGGGATTTGAACCCACAACCTCAGGGCCGGAAGTCCAGGTCCACATGAAATACTCCTGGGAGGTTGAAATTTAGGGTGGTACAATGGCACAGTGACTGGCACCGCTGCCTCTAGGAATGAGCATTGTGAATCCCACACACATTTGTTGTTTGCTGGTTGTTGCTCTTGCATAACAAATGTGTGTATTTAGTGAATTGCTAATAAGTTCATTCCTGCCTTATGACCAGTGCTGCTTGGATAGGCCCCGGCTGACTGAGACTCTGAATTGAATTAAGCAGTTTTCAGAATTGTTCTTGCAGGAGCTCAAACTGTAATAATGTACATTTTTCCTTTTCTGAGAACAACACTAGTGTTTTGAGAACCTCAATAAATTTAGTATTTCTCAGATATTCTGTTTTACCTTTTAACTTATATTTTTCCTCCATGTTTTATTGAAACAGTCATATATGATAAATTCTTACAGGTGCAAATGGCGTCAAATTTGATGGTAAGCTGTTGTCTCCCTAAATAGTAACTGATAAAAAAAAAAGTGAGAGAAGCAACAAAGGGTTAAATGATGCCTGCCAGGAATGCTTCTTTAGCAGGCAGTAGTAACTGGAATCTCATGAAGAAGCCAGCTAAGAATTTTACAAATTGGCAGGAACGAGAGGCTGCAGCCTTCCAGGAAACATGTCTCTCTTTTCTCCCTGTGAAAATCTTTCAGTCTGTCTGTCTATTTTCTGATTCACTTACCAAGTTGGGAAAGCAGGTGCCTGTCAGCAGTATGGGGTATCAGTGGATCTTTCATGCCTCCATTTTCAAATCCTTAATGAAGATGAACTTCTTCTTGTTCCATGTTTCACTCCTTTCTCTCATATAGTAATCTTGTAGCTTTTCACTGTCCAATATAATGAAAGATGTTGCCCCCCTGAATTGTTTGAATTAAATGTAATATTTGATATTTATAGAGCTTGATATTCACAATGAAATACACAACATTAAGATTTTACATTATAATGCATTTCCTAATTTTCTACCTCTGGTACCAAGAAAGAAAAGTATTTTTTCCCGGTAATACAGAGCAGGACGCAGGTGTTTCATGAAAGGAGATTAACAGGGGAAATAATTCAAGTGTGTAAAATTATGAAAGGAATTATCAGAGTAGATACCAGCTGTTACTTTAATATACTGTATATTCTGCAACAAGAACATGGAGATGGGGTTGGAAAACATTGAAGGGTGGATTTTTGCACTCATGTTAGAAATTTTTTCTTCACTAAAAGAACCATAGACACATGGATTAAATTACCAAGTAGTGTGATGGAGAGCAGGACTTTAAGGACCTTTAGATCTTGAATTGATGTTATTGTGCATAATCTGGATGAATAGGATAGACGAGATTGCTGGGCTGAATGGCCTGTTCTCGTTACATTTTTTCTAATGCTGTAATGTTTCTTTATAGTGAATCACAGGACAAACGCACACACATACACGAGTCAGTTTAGCATAGCCAATTCACCCAGTTTGCATGTCTTTGCAGTTTTACACCTTTTTGAAATTTTAAGTTTGGGATATAGGAGAGTAATGTGTGAGGTGCACGAAAACAGTCCCATTACTGTCACTAAAACATCAATTTGTTTATCCCAAAAGCCTGCAATTACAATAGGCTTCATATAAAATTCACAAATTTACATTTAAATTTACAGCAGTTAAGCTAAAAGGATCCATTAAGTGCAAAAAGCGTTGTTATCAGTGGACTAGGATGAGCAGTGGTTCTCAAGTTCGGGCTAAGAGGATGGCCATGCCAGTAGGTTTCCTAATCGGCTCTCCTTTCTGCTTTGAACTGAACTGCTGTTTATACCTTACTTGTGTAAGAAATTTGAAAAAGATCTGCATTTTATTTATCCTAGTTTTTAACTCTCAGGAGTCACTTTTTCCATTTTTTTTCCTTTTATGGTCACAAAAATTAATTATAATGTTCATAAGAATTACTTATTAATGCTTTGAAATCACGTCAGTTTTTTTTACGCCTTGCACCTCCTGACTCACTGGTACAAGAAAGACCCAACTTATGACATACCATTTGACTTGTCTCAATGTCTAGTTATGCAATATATCAAGTTCTTTGGGACTCCCCCCATTTTTTAGCCCTCCAGACTTGAGAACCCCTAATTTTAGGCAATTTTTTGACCATTTTCAGTGCAGGAAATAACACCCTTATGATAAAAAGTAAACCAATAGGTGTTGTGATAAGGATGACTCAGAGACAACATAAAGGTTTGGGGCAGCCACCTGTATTTTGTGTCCCAGCTGCAAATGCTTTTGAAAATAATAAACAGATCTTAACAGATTGGAGTCCACAATTGAACTGAACTTGTTGACTTAAGATGGCGGCTTTAAAGACCAGGGGAGGAAGTGATGTCATCCGGGTCTGAGCCGGAAGTGATGTCATCGGCAGCACCGGAAGTGACATCATCGATAGTGCCAGAACCAGGCAGGATTTCCCGAGAATGGTCTGTAAGGGATTGAGAGAGACAATAAGTGTACCTCGCCGCCCCCTGGTCAGGCATGGGATTTCAATTATTCAGGCCCTTTAGTTGTCTCCTATTCGCACGTGTGTGACAGTGTCTTCAGCAAAAATGATCAGCAGAACTTGAAGTTGTGCATGCCACATCACTCCACTTCAGGGATTAATGGGATACGAGGAGTCAAAGTTACTCCTTTTCACAAAACTTCAAAAAAATGGAGATCAGTAATATAGATAGGCATGTGGAGTGTTGTTTCATGCTATTGTGAGGTTTCAGATCATGAATGTGATAATTTTTTGATATCTAATTCTTTACCAGTGGTCCTAGCCCTGCACTAGTCATTTCCAGTAGGTTAAAAATGACAACTTTCAAACATAAGCGTTTGGGGTATCGTTTTAGACTTCTTCAAGTGATTTCAAATAAGATGTTATTTTTTGTTGTTGTTGATCCTTTACTAGGGATCTAGCCCTCTGTGGAGGGTGAAAAATTACAAATTTCTAATATTGAGAATATTTAGTCTTTATTTAAATTGAAGCAGACATTTTACTATTTCAAATATTTGACACAACTGTTCTTGTTTATTATGTACTTGTACTTCATGAAATAAATAATTACATTTCTTATGGACATCCCGAATTAGGACAGCTTACACTATTTCAGACTTTTGAAATTTTTTTTTCGGTGACGTTTTCCTTACTTGGATACAAAGTGACAGCAAGCTTGGCAGACACTGGTGCAAATGACAACAAAAGCCAAAGTCGAAAGTTGAAAATCATGCAGCTAGGACTGTAAATTTTCAACAGGAAAAAAAAAATCAGAAAGATAACCTTGAAATTGGCTCCAGCAGACCCCCGTGACCCTGTAGTTAGGATATAGAGGGTTGGATAATGGATGGATGGATAACCTTGAATACTTGCTCAATTGAAAAAAAAAAGTGAAAAATTCTTCATGGAAGTTTCTGAAATGACACAATAAAGGTGGCAGCCTCAGAATTCAGAGCACCACCAATGTGGACTTTGTGTGTTCTCTCGGTGCCCACATGGGTTTTTTTTTCCCCATGTTGATAAAGTGGCAGCTGTATATTTTCTCAGCATATGTCTAAGTGTGCTCCAGGATGGACATGGGCCACATTTTGGGTTGGTTTCCCACTTTGCACCCAGTGCAGCCGAGGTGAGCACTAGCTCCTCATGACCCCATTGCAGTTTAAGTAAATTAGAAAATTGACTGGATGGAGAGAATAAAGGTAAAAACTAAGAAATAGGATGGGGCCAAAATTCAAGCAGGAATTGATTACACTGAAAATCAGCAGCCACAGGAGTCCATCGGGACCAAATCTGAGAATGACTGAGAATAAGAGCAGTTTTAACCTCTTGGTGTTTTGGTGCCTGGGAATGGTGTGGTTACTAATCCACTTCTTTTCTTTTAATCGCAGCCATCTTTCAAATTATCCAGAGCATTCGGATGGGCATGTAAGAATCTTCACTTTTCTGGGGGCTCCTTTCCTCTTTGAAATTTCAGACACACGTAGGGAGTGGCATTCTTAAGAGACAGAAATGAAAGAAGTGGAAAGGAGGGAACGCAAACATTTTCTGTGGATTCTGCCAGCATATTCACTTCTACATGCCTAGACGAGTGGAATACCCATGGCATTAGAGATGCTTGGCTCTTTTTTTTTTTTTTTTAAACTGACGCTGTGGATTAACCAAAATGATTGGCTCTAACAGTGGGGTCTGTGTTTCATTTTTATTCACATGACTAATGTATTGTGAATCTATGTGAGTGCTCAGTCTCATGTATTGATATTCATTTGTAAGATACAGTATGTATGTTTGATATAGAGCAATAGTAAATTTTGCAAATAAAATTTTATCTGTTTATTTTTTCTGTGGCTCGTACACTGACAAGATGAATGGAGTTCATGTCCAGAGTGACAGGAATGAGCCAATTTTATGGTGTCTTGTTGGAGGCTGGCTGTCTTAGAAACTCACCAGGTAAAAGCTACACTTTAAACTTTTGTCTGTGTGATTAGACTAAGAACATGCAGAATATACTGTAAGGCTGCAGGGTGGAGAAAACTGCACATCAACAAAGACAGGAACAAACAATGGATGGAGATGAGAGTGGACAAGAGGGAGAAACAATTGATGGGAGGCAGCATCATATGTTGTGGGTGAACTTGAATGGCCCTTTGAATGTGGGAATGACAGTAACACATAAAAACAGTTATTTACAGTGTGTTTAATGGTCTTCATGGTTAGGCTTGCATCGTCACACTGCAAATAATCACATAGGAATATAATGTTTACATATGCAACATTAATTTAAAAAGTAAAGTAACCACCACTAAAGAGATTATCCAGGGCATCAACTAAGTTAATGCTATATTTGACTTGGTACATAAGGGGAATTCAGAAAATATTTAAACCCTTCAACATTCTCCACACTATATTGGGTTGTAGATTTAATTGAATGCAATTAAGTCTACACTTAATAAACCGTAATGACAAAGCAAAAACATGTTTTCAAAAAAATGTGTAAATGTATTAAAAATTAAAAACTGAAATCTCTCATTCATGTAAGCATTCAGACCCTTAATTTAGTACTGTACTTTTTTTTTTGTAGAAGCCTCTTTGACAGCAATTACAGCTTTGAGACTTCTTGGTTGAGTCTCTATAAGCTTTACACACCTAGATTTGGCCAGTTAATCACATTCTACTTGGCAGATCCTCTCAAGCTCCAGTAAGGCTGGATGAGAAGTGCCTATAAACTGCCATCTACAGGTCTCTCTCCACTGATGTTCAATGGAATTGGAGTCTGGGCTTCGGCTGGGCCATTCAAGGGCAGCCAGTGACTTGTCAGCTTTGTCTTGGCTATATGCTTCAGGCCATTGTCATGCTAAAAGCTGAAACACTGCACCAGGCTGAGGTCACATGCAGCCTGGAGCAGGTTTTCTTCATGGACCTCTTTGCATTTGGCTGCATTCATCCTTCCCTCAGCTCTGACCAGTGTCCTAGTCCTCGCTTCTAAAAAGCAGCTCCAGAGCGTGATGCTGCCTCCACCCCAGTGCTTCACCATAGAGATGGTATTAGGCAGATGATGAGCTGCATCTGGTCTTCTCCAGATATAGTACTTGGAGTCCTGCACAAAGAATTCAATTTTGGTTTCATCAGACCACAGAGTTGTTTTCTCCATGCTCTCAGTCCTTTAAATGCTATTTGACAAACTCCAAGCAGACTGTCAGATGTGCCGATTGATGTAGTGCCACTGAGATGGTCATCCTTCTAACAGGTTCTTCCATCTCAGCCAAGGACTTCTACAGCTCTATTAGAGTGACTAGTGAGTTCTTGGTCACCACCCCAACCAAGGCCCTTCTTGTCTGGTTACTCAGTTTGGCCAGACAGCCAATTCTAGGAGGTTAGAAACTTGTTCAGTTTCACAATTGTCCATGCAACTGTGCCCCTGGGGACATTCAAAGCTTTAGAAATGCCTATACCACCCTGGACTTGATCCATGCCTCCCCATACTTTTATCATGGAGGTCTACAGAGTGTTCCTTGGACTTCATGGTTTGTCTTTGTCCTGACATTCAGTTTGAATTGTGGGACCCTATATATACAGTGGTGTGAAAAACTATTTGCCCCCTTCCTGATTTCTTATTCTTTTGCATGTTTGTCACACAAAATGTTTCTGATCATCAAACACATTTAACCATTAGTCAAATATAACACAAGTAAACACAAAATGCAGTTTTTAAATGATGGTGTTTATTATTTAGGGAGAAAAAAAATCCAAACCTACATGGCCCTGTGTGAAAAAGTAATTGCCCCCTTGTTAAAAAATAACCTAACTGTGGTGTATCACACCTGAGTTCAATTTCCGTAGCCACCCCCAGGCCTGATTACTGCCACACCTGTTTCAATCAAGAAATCACTTAAATAGGAGCTGCCTGACACAGAGAAGTAGACCAAAAGCACCTCAAAAGCTAGACATCATGCCAAGATCCAAAGAAATTCAGGAACAAATGAGAACAGAAGTAATTGAGATCTATCAGTCTGGTAAAGGTTATAAAGTCATTTCTAAAGCTTTGGGACTCCAGCGAACCACAGTGAGAGCCATTATCCACAAATGGCAAAAACATGGAACAGTGGTGAACCTTCCCAGGAGTGGCCGGCCGACCAAAATTACCTCAAGAGCGCAGAGACGACTCATCCGAGAGGTCACAAAAGACCCCAGGACAACGTCTAAAGAACTGCAGGCCTCACTTGCCTCAATTAAGGTCAGTGTTCACGACTCCACCATAAGAAAGAGACTGGGCAAAAACGGCCTGCATGGCAGATTTCCAAGACGCAAACCACTGTTAAGCAAAAAAGAACATTAGGGCTCGTCTCAATTTTGCTAAGAAACATCTCAATGATTGCCAAGACTTTTGGGAAAATACCTTGTGGACTGACGAGTCAAAAGTTGAACTTTTTGGAAGGCAAATGTCCCGTTACATCTGGCATAAAAGGAACACAGCATTTCAGAAAAAGAACATCATACCAACAGTAAAATATGGTGGTGGTAGTATGATGGTCTGGGGTTGTTTTGCTGCTTCAGGACCTGGAAGGCTTGCTGTGATAGATGGAACCATGAATTCTACTGTCTACCAAAAAATCCTGAAGGAGAATGTCCGGCCATCTGTTCGTCAACTCAAGCTGAAGCGATCTTCGGTGCTGCAACAGGACAATGACCCAAAACACACCAGCAAATCCACCTCTGAATGGCTGAAGAAAAACAAAATGAAGACTTTGGAGTGGCCTAGTCAAAGTCCTGACCTGAATCCAATTGAGATGCTATGGCATGACCTTAAAAAGGCGGTTCATGCTAGAAAACCCTCAAATAAAGCTGAATTACAACAATTTTGCAAAGATGAGTGGGCCAAAATTCCTCCAGAGCACTGTAAAAGACTCATTGCAAGTTATCGCAAACGCTTGACTGCAGTTATTGCTGCTAAGGGTGGCCCAACCAGTTATTAGGTTCAGGGGGCAATTACTTTTTCACACAGGGCCATGTAGGTTTGGATTTTTTTTTTCTCCCTAAATAATAAAAACCACCATTTACAAACTGCATTTTGTGTTTACTTGTGTTATATTTGACTAATGGTTAAATGTGTTTGATGATCAGAAACATTTTGTGTGACAAACATGCAAAAGAATAAGAAATCAGGAAGGGGGCAAACAGTTTTTCACACCACTGTACAAATGTGTGCCTTTCTAAATGATGACCAGTCATTTCATTTTCCAGACATGAACTCCAATCAAGTCCTAGACACATGTCAAGGAGAATTAAAACAAACACTTGACCACAATCAGAAGCGCCACAGTAAAGGGTCTGAATACTTATTATATAAATGTGAGATTACAGTTTTTGATTTTTAATAAATTTGCAGACCTTTCAGAAAACATGTTTTCACTTTGTCATTATGGGTATTCGAGTGTAGATCGAGGAGATAAATGCCAAATGTATCCGCTTAAAATAAAATTTACAACACAAAGCGAAGGGGTCTGAATACTTTCTGAATCTTGTACATAAGGAAACGTTTCATATACATACCTCACCTACTTAAACTAGTGTTTTTTGAAAAATAAATAATTTAGTTTACTGGAAAATGTTTACTTCTGGAGCAGCATTAATTTAGCTTTGCATGTCACTTGTGGGACTTCAGCACCACAAACACCTCTTTGCATTGCTACTGCTGATCAAGCTCAAGACCACTCACACCACGCCAACAAGCTCCCTTGTGAAGGTTCTCCTGCCATCTTTTTTTTGTCCTTACAGATCCTCAACCCTTTCATGGAGTCCTGCCGTCAGCAGGAATCTGAGGCGTCTCTTCTTTTATTCTCCTTAAATGCTGTATATTTATCAGGCCGGCCATCACTTCTTTTTGAGAATTTTTTTAGCCAGGTCACTTTTTTTTTTGTCTGCACAACTCTCCTCTCCAGTAATACGATGACAATTCTGAGATGGTGTGAGATTTATTTTATTCAAGACACGTAACAAAGCACGACTCAGTAAATTAAAGTACGACACATTGCTCCAAAGACACTTTATGAAAATCAGCAAGGAATTGTGATGGAAGTGACGCTCATTTCTTGCTGTCGATTAGTAGATGGCTATTGAGGACAATCAATTTCTTTCTTAAGTGGGGAAAAAGAAATGGCTAGTGGTTGGTAAATGAGAAACATATGACTAAAAAGCTGGTCACAGTATTTAAACAAACTGGTGTTTGTTTTTAAAATTGAGGACACTGACACAGTAAACATGCAGATCGGTGCTGCAGAACAGAACAGCGTAGGCCTAGCAGGTACACACAGTAGTTAAGAGCTTTAAAATAAAGACAACGAACATCAGAACAACTATCACATTAGACAGGAGGAGACAGCCAAAGTTGTCTGACTGGTTCATAACATTAACAGATCTGTGGCCTGAAGCCTTAACACAGTCAGACTGCTTACTGTGTGCAAGAAAACAAGAGCTGGACGAGCTGCTGAGCCGAGGGCTCCCGCTCCAGTGGCATGGAGGAGGCAGTGATGCCCAGGAGGCCATGTTCTTGTGGCATTGTTTTCACACAAGACAGGCCGCTCTGGGTGGGATGTAGGCCTTCGTCACATAGAGCTGTCAGTAGTGAGATCTTTTCAACAATAACTTGTTTTGAAGAAAACGTAAAAAAGAAAACCACAGCCACTTAAAATGCTTTTGTTAATCCCATGCTACGTGTTTGTTAGGAGATGCACGGCTGAGGTGTTTCACATTATTTAAGTCGTAGTGATCCATTTCACTTAATGTAATTGCTGACTAGTATTATCCCACCGTCTTCTGGGTTACACCATCGTAGCCTAACCATGCAGAGATTTTCACATAAGATCAGGTAAGCCATTGGCTTTTCATATCTGTTATAGTGTTGTGCCATTTCACTTTGCTGATTTACGTTCTGTATGCACTTTGGATGGTGTTTGGATTTTTCCCGTTCTGTGCTTCTACTGCTTTGCTTTATTTCATGTATACAGAATATCGTCCCCCTGTTGTAGCTAAACTGACCACACAGGGCCAGCTGTGCCAAGTGAGACCTTGTGAATGTGACAAAAGAAAAACCCCACTCTAGCGTCTCAGCAAAATGGTGTCCCCTGTGTCTTCTTCAGATTTGGACAGTCCTGTTGCCAACTATGTCTGCGTTTATCATACAGTGTGACTGTCCTGCTTGTGATTCATGAAATTACTAACCCTAACCCATTCTGACAGCTTGTCCAGTGGTACCCATGATGATGAAGACGACCCCATCGTCTTCTGTTCTTTCCACCTCTAGTTACTCATAGCAGCCTGTGTACTGCTCTATGGTGTGGTCTCCTGGGGAAGCAACTTGAGTTCAAACGACACAAAACGCCTGAAAAAAAAAAAAAGTATTGGGAAAAGCTGCTCGGACCCAGGGCAGCACTGGACGCTGTTGTGGAAAAGAGAACACTGCATGCCATTATGAAGAACCCCCTGCAGGGGGCACTCTCTTTTAGCCACAGGCTCAGAAGCACCTCTGGGGATCCGCTCTTCAGCACTTCCTCCCGACATCCCAGATCAAGTACTTACACTCTTTTTAAGTTCACTTTGCTATTTCTGCACAATATATGCAGTATTTATTTATTCCATTCAATCAATTAACATTTTTTCCTGCAAGTCTGTATCTTTGTTTTTATGTTTCCGCTGCTGTAACCATCTACCGAATTCTCATCCACCGAGCACAGCACAGCTCCGCTTGACAGCTCACTTAATGCACACGAGGCTCTGCCATGTCGTCTGCAACTTCACGACCGCGGTCTTCCCAAATGGATTCAGACCCTTTCACTTTAGGCACACTTTATTGTGCAGTAGATTTAATGTTGAATGGATAAATGTGCCATTTTTTTTGCACATCACTCGACACTCAATAACTCATAAAGACAAAGTGAAAACAGGTTTTCAGAAAGGTGTGCCAATTTATTAAAAAGCCAAAACTGAAATCTCTCATTCAGTACTTTGTAGAAGCTCCTTTGGCAGCAATTCCAGCTTCTTCTCGTTTTAAGTCTCTAAACTTAGCACACCTGGAATTGAGCTGTTTATACCACTCCTCATGGCAGACCCCCTCAAGCTGTGTAGGTGCCGAGACTTTCACTTTCTTGATTGTCCTGTTTTCGACATCCTCACAGCGGACGCTCACTCACGTCCAAATTTGTTTCTGTAGATCAGCGTTTTATTATTTTATCCAGTTTTACAAACAGGGGATGTGGGAAATCCGAGCACCTTAGTTGGAGCCATCTAAAGTCACAGTGGAAGGAGAGCAGAGGAAACATAAGGGGAGCACACACCTCCATGACAGGAGGTAACAGAATTGGGGCAAATTAAGGCCGTCACTCCACTATGGATTCTTTTAAAATCATCAGATTTTTGTAAAATATGTTAAATTGTGGTTAAAAAACACACACACACACACCTATTCCCCTTATTATCCTCACAAAAAGTCAGCACCACATTATAGGGTGCCCAGAGTTCATAATCTACTTCTCACCCCCCGACTCGGTCACTTCTATGTTATGCTCAGTAATGTTTGCCACTAAGTGAAGACTTTGAGCTCGTCAAGTGTGGCAGCTGCTTGGTGCCCGAGGCTTTGGTCCTCTGTGACTGTGAGCTGGATGGACAGATGTTTACTTAGGTGATACAAACTGCCCCTCAATGGTTTTCACGTATGAAACAATAGGCGGTAAAAAATCCACAATGTGCAGCACTAGGACAGAGAGGAGCAGCCGTCACGACTCAGGAGACTATTTTTTTTTTATGTCTTGAATGTTTACTCCGCCTGTGCACATGGAGAACGGCATGTGGCACCCGATGTACTCAAGGCGAGGCAGCACTCCGTACACACGCTTGTTTACAGTACAACAGTCTGTGTGTATGCTGGCACCACATTACAACACGACTATGTGCTCCTGTCATCTGTGAGCCTACAACTTAGGCCTTATTGCCACCAGCACTTTATAGCCACTGTTTGGTTATGGTCTAAAAACAATAGAGATAACAAATGGAACTGCAAATCATCTAAGCAAAAAAGAGTATGCTGTACCTGTGGAACTGCGGTAAATGAGCCAATATGAGCCCTGCTTCTCAGCGTGCTGTAGACCCACCTGAAGGGTATAACACGCTGTGTAAATGCCTGCAGTAAATAAGCCAACATTCAGCAACATACCATCAGTGAAGAATGAGATCTGCAGTACAGGAACAACATGGTGGCACTGAAGAGGACGTTGCTGCTTGAACTGCAGCTCAGGTTCAGTCTGAATGTGCACAGTAAGCCTGCGGGAGATTCCCTGCTTAGCCTAAAAATAAACCGTCAGTGATGAACTGGTGCCTTGTCCAGGTCAGGATCCTTCGGGGCTGAAGTGGCATAATAAACCTGCAGACAAGTGAAAACGCAGACCGTGGGGGACAGTTGGAAGCCAACTGTGGAAAGCTACAGGCTAACAGACGGAGATAGCGGTGGACAGGTCAGACATACTCATCACGGTTAAGTGAATGATCATACGGAGGGAGTTTTCCTCTGCCTCTAACAACAGGAGTGGAAAGACACCTCACTAGGCTGCAATGGACTGGCATCCTGTCTAGACTTTGTTCCTGCCTTGTGCCCTGTGCTAGCCGGGATAGGCTCCAGCAGACGTCCACAACCCTGTTCAGGACTAAGGGGGTTAGAAAATGACGGACCTTACCAGGTTGGGCTGCACGTGTGACATGACATTCAGCGTAATCCAAGAGTGCCATCAGTAGCAGCTCCTATTTGCAATGGTCATCTTATTCAGTGATGAAGCCATACCGATGAGCCCCAGTAACAGATGTCACAGTCCTCCTCATGTGAGGCCAGTCCCTACTGTTTTGTGTTGAATCACTTCTGATCTCCTTTTAAGGGAATGAAACACCCCATAATTCTGCGGTTTCTGCAAGAGCTGCAGTTAGTCTTCAAATCACAGTCCTCCATACCAGTCACATACATTCAACATTTTTCTTTTGCTTCCAAGTACCTTGACGGTGTGTCTAAAGTTTCTATTGAGAAGATGAGAAGAATTTTGAGGTTCCTGTTGACACACCCTTTTCATCAACTAAGCAACATGCAGAAGTGATATGAAGTCAAATAATATGTTAGGTTATATTGTAAGAAGTGTTAGAATATGAATCAAGTGACGTTACGCTTAGACGATATAATGCTCTGGTAAGACCACATCTGGAGGATCTGGTCACTACACTACAAGAAAGACAGCAGCACTTGAAGCTGTACAGAGGAGAGCAACCAAGAGCATCCCAGGACTGAAGGACATGTCCTACTGTGACAGACTCAGAGAATGAAACCTGTTTAGTCTCGAGCAGAGGAGACGATGTGGGGACCTAATCCAGGTTTTCAAAACCCTCAAAGGCATTGATGAAGTAGATCAAGTAGAATTCTTTCAACTTAACGGTGAATCAAGTACTCGAGGGCACCAGTAAAAGTTATGGGGAAGTTAATTTAGGACTAAAGCCAGGAACAATTTCTTTATGCAAAGAGTTGTGGGAATCTGGAACAAACTACCGAGGCATGCAGTTGAAACAAAAACCTTAAAAACCTTTAAGAAGAACATGGAAGAGGTATCGGAACAGCTTAGCTATTAGCTAAACAAACAGGCTTGACGGATGAACTGCAAGGTCTCCTCTTGTTTTTCAAATTTCATATCTAAAAAGTCACTACCGCTGTTTTTAGATAAATGGAAGCAGAACCTTAGGGAACTAATCTCAGGGCTTATAAAACATGTCCACCCACTGCACCGAAAGTCTAAAGAGAGGACAAAGGTAATTCAGCAAAGCAAGAAGCCTTCAATTGAGAAAGCGTTAGACGCAAAAACTGAAGGCACTGTGAGCCCCCACCCTGCACCATGGACACAAAGGACATGCAGATGCAGTTCGCTCCATGCAGAGCTTTGGCGCCAGCCAGGCACTGAGGCCTGCAATGGCAGACATGCCTCTTAACAGCCTCCTTATCATCAGCCGGTGTGCTCTACGTGATTACATTCGCCTGGTAAGTAAACAATGAAAGTGTGTGTAACAAGGCAGGAAGCTGCATTATCTATTAACGTTAGCCTGTTGATGGCCGCAATTTAGACACTGGAAACTGCTAGGTGCTTATTTGTAACGGCCCACTTAGCGCTTCCGCCAAATTTACTTTTAGATTTGCATCGGCTGCTAATTGAGACCAAACTGTGACACCGACATGTGGAAACAATAGCCAGCAAAGCCATACGAGGACGACATTTCTACCTCTCATGGGCCAGATGTCTAAAAGCAGTGGTGCATGCCATTGTTTTCAGAGTCGTCTGTCCCCTGTAATGTAGCACAGGGTGCAGTGTCAAATTTGAACTGCTTCTTGAACAGCTTTGAAAGACAGGTAAATGGGGATTACAAGCAGCGGATCCAGCCACTGAACTAAATACAAATCTCTATTATGTGAGCAAGACTGCTGGTAACCCCCAAGGTCCCAGTTTCACTCCCTGCTGGCACCATTTCAGGTTGGTCAGGTAGCTCAGAGTGAACAACTTCCTCACTGTATCGTCACACAGGTACACGGTCCCCCAACAAGCAGTAAGGGCAACCATTCATCACAGAAGATGGTGGGCCTAAGCTGGACATCTGGTGTCCTGGTACAAAGTTGTACAAGAGCTTCAATACCAACACTCTCTGATGGCTCCATTCATGAACACTGAGATTATGAACAAACCTGATGCTCACAATGGCTGCTAGAGGGCCTTTCATCTAACTCATCCTTATAAGAACACAACCAGAGAGAAATTAATCAGGGTGACCCCCAGGGTGCTTGTGCTGTCACTATGATGGGGTCAAAAATGCCACAAAGCTACTTGTGCAAATAAACCTAATTAGGTATCTTTCTGATTAAAATGACCTGTCTTTGAAAGTTGCAATGGCCTGTGCCCACACCCATGGGCACCAACCCTGCTGTACCATCATGAACTGTGGGAGAACCAGCAGCAAATGATCAGGCAGACTCCAGTTAAAAGTGCCAGAAGATGTGCTAAAACAGTGCTGTATAATTCATGTCATTAGGTAGCACATCGTGTTGAATAAAATTATAAATATTAATTTCATCATTCAACAAAATCCAGCCATGGAGAAACCTAAGACACACACAAGTTCAATATATTGTCATCAGCAATAAATGGGACAGATTGTCTCCACACATTTGGTAAACTCTTTAAAATCTTGCTTCCTTACCACACTACCTTCGATCTTCTGTCCTTATCCTGGAATAATCTGGGCAATGACCCCAGTAGCTTCAGTAACCCAGTGGCTCAGCTATCTTTGGACTCTTCCAGCTCTCAAGACTTTCTCTTTCTCTCTTGCAGCCTTCCCTGCTCTCTCTAAAACCCTCACTAGATCCATACAACCCATTACACTAACCCCTGAACACAGACATGGTCACTTCTCTCTTAACAGTCCACCACTCCAGCTTGCTTGCTTGGTCACCATTTCACCAGGTCTGAAAGCAGGATATGTTCTCTCTTTCTTCTCTCAACCCCAGTGCCATTACTCCCGTGTTAAAACCCTTCCAATTATGCTCACACCGCACTAATATACACCGTGGATAATCTTCCACGTCCATCACTGGTACTCCCTTCTTGCCACAATCGAGCTCCACACAAGTGCCCTCCTTATGCTCCTCCCCTCCCAAAGTCAGACACTCCAGTTCCCACTTCGTTGCCACAACCAGGTTTCTACCAGTACGGCCCCCCCGCCTTCCACTTTTCATTTCTCAGCAGAGCTCACGTATGCTACACCACCACCAAAATGAGGAGACCTGTCGTTTCTCATTAGTCTTGTGAGCTGGCCTGCCACAAAAGTGGAGAACCTCATGATGATAATTTAGGGAGAAGCAGTGTTCAGTCTACTGCGAGTTTCATCTTCTGACCTGCTGCTTTGTTATGACAATAAAAGGATAGTCAGAGGTGTGCTCAAGTGCAAACGGATACCTGCTGACAAAATCCAAATGAACATCTAGGCAAATACTATCCAAGCCTCATTGTTCTGCTGGTGGACAAATTATCCTCATCCCTAGCAGAGCAGACGCATGGAATTAGACCCTTGTTTCTTTAAGGGAGCCTTTTGAGGAAGTGGCATCATGGTGACTTTACCTCTGAATTAGCCACCACGAATACCCACAAAAGCTCTAAGAAGTTTCAAGAATGGTAGGCCATTGGTGTCCAGATTTAATGGACGATGAAGACAAAGCGATTCACACTACAGAGTGGGGGCTCACTAGGTGAAAATGTCTATAGGGTCTTTCTTGTCACATGTACAGAGGACTTGCACCTGCTAGTCAAACTGCTGCACATTGCCACTCTGATTGCCATGGTTAGCAAGAAGAAGAGCCTCACCTCGAAATCCCGGCCGTGTGGTCGAAATGGAGAGAGGAGGTCACACAAACAGTGGCAGTAAAACATCTCAGTGAGGTGCATTTGGGCAGAATTGCCACAGTTCGTTTCCTGTGCATGGGCACCCATACTGATTTGTGCCCCTCTTGTAGTCTTATGGCAAAGAGTGAATGAATACGCGTAGTGCAGGCAGTATGGTAGTGTCACCTCAGAATTGATTTCACCGCCATTGTAATTTCTCTATTATTTATATATATATATATATATATAAATAAATAAAAAAGCCAAATACCACTGAGTCGCTCATCACGAAATCTCCCGAACCATGAGGACTTGAAATTTGGAATGCAGGTTACCCTTGGCCCGTAGGTGCTTGCTAAGAAATGGTTTTATAAATTTTGTGGTCCAAGCGCGTTCTGTCTGTATGTCTGTCCGCTTTTCACGAGAGAATTACTTAACGGTTTTCTATAATTTGCTTCAACTTTCTGGTTGATTTTGTGACTTCTCTCATCGCGCCGAGTACCATAGTTCGCTTGCGGTACCGATGTATTTAAGCAAATCCAAGAGAGTGGCTGTGGGCTGAGGCCTTCCTCATTCACATGCCAGCCTCTGTTCATGTCGCTCTGTCTTTCCCACGTTTTGGAGTGCACTATGCCTAGTGATACTTGTTTGTTCAACAGACATTATCATCACCTACAGATTGTTAAGGAGTGTGTTTTAGAGGGTAGCTGCTGATTGTCAGAGATATCAGGGCCAACACTCTCCCGTCAGAGCTGAACACGATCAGATATAGTGCCAATGTCCATTGATTTTTAAAGTTTGTCCTGTTTCATTACTATGTGGGTGCACCCACGGGATAGAGCTAGTCATGAATAAATGTAAGCACTTCTGGGCTCCATGTGCCTTGTTCTGTATGTTCAGGGGGAGTATGTCAGTATACACAAGCAGACCCTGGATTGTGCCCACCGCTATCAGAAGTCCCAAAGATGTCACATTAGGTAAATGGAGGAATGCAAACAATAAAAATGAGGATATGTGGCATTTTATCTATCCAGTCGGGCTCAGCCGCTTTGTGAAGAGATGAGGCCATTACACTTCCAATATCATAAAAACAAATATTTTGTTTATTTTTTTTTAACAGTGTACAAAATGGATGAACTTTCCGGCACCAATAAACGCTCTTTGACAAAATCTTTCCTTTTCTATCTGCCACAGGCAGAGCGGGCCTTATCTCTGTTCAGTGGGGTCCATGACTTGACCTTAAACCTCAGTTGAGCGGTGTGGCCATGTCCTGGGATAACCTGCTGTGGAGCATAGACGTCCTAATGAGCAAGAAAACACACTTTTGTGGCCATACTGTTCTGTACAGCTGTTATCAGTCCTACACAGACCCTCGACTTTCTCCACTCGTCTCGGCCCTGCCTTCTCAGATAGGACAGCGTGTGCCGAGGCCTGAGCACTCAAAGGTGGGGTGTAAGGAAAAAGAAAAAGCCCTGGGAAGCGACTCTAATCACGGGAAGCACACACTTGATTGCAGACGGCACTCAGGGACCCGTTTCAAGTGCTCAGTGTGTCCCACATAAATGAAGACAGAAAGCACTTTAGTTTCTCTCCTGCTTTAAGCAGCACCTACATGTCAGGCTCCCATGTGGCATTAACAGCTCTTATTAGGCCACACAGACTCCATGCAGCTTCACACTACTTAAAAGATGGATGGAAACCAGCAGTAAGCAACGGGCTGCTCACTGGGCACGGGTTTGTGACGCCAATATGTTCTGTTTTTATTATTCTCTATTTCAGCACAAAAAAAAATAAAATAAATTCAACAAGAGCACCCTAAACAGGGCATATTCTCTGTTGGAATTGCCATCAATGCTAATAAGGAGGATATACTACAAGTAAAAACTGTGGCAAAATGAAAGTGCAACGGAGCAATCCATATTACTAAACGAGAATGGTAAACCGGATATGGACGCAGGGACCTGCTCGTGGACGCAAAAGACATAGTGCGCAGGCGCCACACAAAGCCCCCCCGCGCACCAGAGCAAAACGGGAGAGACTACGAACCGTCAGAGTAGGAAACAAAGTAAAACGTCATAAACAGGTTAAAGAACAGGGACAGACAGACAGACAGACAGACAGACAGACAGACAGACAGACAGACAGACAGACAGACAGACAGACAGACAGACAGACAGACAGACAGACAGACAGACAGACAGACAGACAGACAGACAGATAGATAGATAGATAGATAGATAGATAGATAGATAGATAGATAGATAGATAGATAGATACTTTATTAATCCCAATGGGAAATTCACATGGAGAGCAGGTTACAGAACAAAGCCCCCTGCCCAGAGTAAAACAAGAAAGACTACGAACCGTCTGACATGCCGCAAGCAGGATAAAGCGAGGTCAGAAATAAAACACAGAGTAGGAAACAAAGTAAAACTTTCTAAAGGGATTAAAGAATGGGGACGAACACATGGAGAGCGGGTTACAGCTGATGAAAACTGGAATGCAACAGCTTCAAAAAAACCTAGGCACGAAACACATGCACACCGAGATACAGAATATAAAGGCAGAAACGACGACAGTTAAATGTCCACACCACACAGCGGAGGCGGACCCGAAAGGTGCAGGCGCCTACATCGTGCGTCGGAAGGCGCGGTAAAATACAAAAGACAAAGGCGCCTACACAGCATGGTAAAAACCGACATAATACAGAAGGCGCAGGCGTCGGCTGCCATATCGTGAGTGGCACTACTGCGTGGTGAAGGCGCAGGAGGAGACATAGTAAAATAAGAGGAGTCAACGCCCCGCCCCAGAGTGAAACGGGACACACTACGGAGTCCACAAAGGTTCATACATCAAACCCGAGATGGTACGGACACGCGTCTGAAACCGCGGAAGCAACACTGTCTCGGCTCCAAAACCAAACAGCTCAACAACTAACACAGCTTCGACACCCACCCCACGTGGACAGATCTAATGAACGTGGACGCCTACAAAGCGCGTCTCAAACTGCGTAGGCAAAGCAGGCACGGATTCAACACGACACAGCTCGAGTGACCGAGATACAAACACGCGCCTGCCTGGATATAATTAATGAATGCAGGCGCCTACAACGTGCGTCTGAAATGCCGCAGACCAGGCAGGCACTGCTCCAAAAAGAAAGAGCTGGACTAAACGAGATACGAAGTGAAACGGGAAACACTACAGAGTCCGCAGTGCTCCACAATGCACCGCATAATAGTTCGGAAAGAGCTTCGTAGTAACAGTGGGGGGACCCAGAGTGACACGGGCGAACGCTCCGTATTAAACATACGTCATCCTCACACGTCCAAACTATACAGCATAGGTGAATCACATTACAGTGATGCATTATTAACAGTACGATAAACATCACAGTATCGCAAACAAATGAAAATTATTACTTGAAAAGGGGAAAATATATTCACCACGGACCAGGTGTCATTGAAACAAAAGCAAAATAAAGCAAGGTCAGAAATGAAAGACAGAGTAGAAAGCAAAGTAAAACATCATAAACAGGTTAAACGAGGGGGCCAAACACATGGACAGCAGGTTACTGATAATGAAGACCGGAATTCAAAAGCTTCAAAAACAAAAGCTCGACTGACCGAGATACAAACTGAAACGGGAAACACTACGGGGTCCGCAGTAGTCCACAATGCACCGCATAATAGTACGGACGGAGCTCCGTATTAACAGTGGGGGGCCCCAGAGTGACACGGGCGACCGCTCCATTTTAAATGTGCATCATCCTCACACGTGGCTGCCCAGCGGGCACGGGTTCAAAACGCCGGGGGTAGGCGAGCAAAGCGAGCAGGGGGCGGAGCCCCTTTGTAAATTCATAAAACGACAAGAATCTGCAGAAATCTGCTACAAAAGCAACTTAAAACTGAAGCCACGGTGGAAAAATGGTGGCACACAACAAGCTTTTAAAAGGTGGGCAGCTCATCCATGCATCCATTTACCAAAGCCGCTTATCACACACAAGCTAGATTTGGATGGGGGTGCTCAAGTTCACACACGGGGAACAGCACAGAATCAAAAGTGAATATTGTGGATAAACAAGGAATAAACAGGAATGCTTACAATACAATTTATTTTGTATAGCCCAAAATCACACAAGAAGTGCCGCGATGGGCTTTAACAGGCCCTGCCTCTTGACAGCCCCCCAAGCCTTGACTCTCTAAGAAGACAAGGAAAAACTCCCACAAAAAATGGAAGAAAGGTTCAGTTCAAAGAGAGACCCCTAAACAGGTAGGTTGGGCGTGCAGTGGGTGTCAAAGAGAAGGGGGTCAATATAATACAATACACAGAACAAAACACAAGTAATCCTCAATACAACAGTAAAATAAAAATATTACAAGTACGGAGCAGAATTCAACAGTAGATGCTATCACATAATAGGATTTGGGTGCTTGGTACAGAATAATTAAATAAATAAAAAGACAGCGAGAAAACATGCAAACTCCACACTGATGACAACCAGACTGGGATTTCCATCCAGGATTCCTGGTTAGCTTTAAGTTATTTTAAAAAGTCATTTTCATACAATCGTGAGGGCTCTAATGTCAGAATAAAGAAGTCTGAAGTAGCGCAAGCCGTCCTCATACGGGGTGTCCATGAGAAATGGACTGATTTACTTTAAGAGGTAGAAGTTCGCTTTACCTTGAATCTGTGCGGCTCACAATGAAATCAGATTATCACGCCATCCTGAAGTGAAACGGACTGCCTGGTAGGAAAGCTTTTGTCTCAAGTCACATGTCATAGGTTCTCTATCAGGATGATGACCCAAAACACACATCTACAGACAAGCACCTAAAAAACACTGGAATGGTCTGATGTGGCCTGCTCTTAGTCCTGGTCTGAACCTCATTGAACAGCGTAGCTGGGAGAAGGAACCCATCACACCTACGAGAGAACTGGAGTACAAGTTCAGTTCAGAGCTACAGAAAAGTGTTTGATTGCAACTACCTACCACAAAAGGGTGTGTTCCAAAATATCAGACAAGGGTCCCAATCAAATTTGATATCTGAGCTTTAATGTACAGAATTAATAATAAAATGAAAAGTCCATTAAAATGTTTTCATGAACTTGGTGTGTGGGTGTGCATGTGTGTCCTGCGGTGGGTTGGCACCCTGCCCGGGATCGGTTCCTGCCTTGTGCCCTGTGTTGGCTGGGATTGGCTGCAGCAGACCCCCGTGACCCTCTGTTCGGATTCAGCGGGTTGGAAAATGGATGGATGGATGAACTTTATATATACAACGATAAAAAAAAAACTGGCTTCAAGTTCTGGCAATCCCATCAGTCCATTCTTTCCCACCAGGCAGAGGGCTGAATTTACACAGATGCGTTTGCCTTACTGGTCACAATCAGGTGCCCTTTTGCAGTTCAAAGTTAGACTTATGATGGCTACTCCTAAATACACGCCTGTACACAGAAAATCACCTCCCCTGTCAAAATCCTTACCTTTAGTCACATCAAACTCTGGAAAAGGAAACAAATTAGAAAGAGAACTACTGTATTTGCAGCTGTATTTAAACATTATAACCCACAACATCAAAGTGAAATTAACATTTTTTTTAAATCCAGAAGAATTATTAAGATGTAATAAGTGATCCTGGCTTGGATAACAGATCAGGCCCTTACAGTTCCACCAATCACCTTCCAGATCATACACACCACACTAACAGCCCCCCCATCTAACATCACTTGAAGGGCTTTGGATTATTTCAGAACAAATCCAATTGTTCTTTGAGGATTCCACGGCAATGCAAAGAATCCACCATGGCTGGAAAGGTGCTTTCAGAAGGGCATTGGGATAAAGCTGTGAAAAGACACAAGGTAGGAGAAGGAATTAAAGTGAACTCTCTTTCTCTGTGTACCGTGCAGGGCATTTATTTAGAAGTGAAAGGTGAATGACACCACCAACACCTACCAAAGTCTGGATGAGCAAGCCAGGAGGATGTCGATCAGGGAAGCTATCAAGAGGTCAGTGGCAACTCTGTGAACGACTTAATAATGTTCATGGCTACGATTGGGCCGTTTGTGCATGTGACAAAAATCCAGAAAGCTTTACACAAAGCTGCATGTGGCAAAAAAGAAGTCTCTTCTGAGCAAGTAGCTCACTTCTTGGACTGAACTGCAAGGGCTATGTTAGGTGGATACCAAAACACAGTTCACCACCTAACACACGCCACATGTACTGTGTAGCGTGGCAAGATGTTACTGTTCAGAAGGCACTGAGTGAGTGGTCAGGAATGATGGTAAAATGGCTGCTGCCAATTACAAACAAATCCTTGCAGCCGTCTGCCAGACAGCTGAAGACGGCTTGTGGTTCAACTACCAGCATGACAGCAAACCCAGACACACTACCAAAATAAAAATGCAATGGCTTAAGGATAAAAAGGGTTAATGTCCTTGAGTGGCCACGTCATAGTCCTGACTTAAATGTGGATGGACTTATTGAGAGAAGCTCACTGCGAAAATGGACTGAACTCAAAAAATTCTGCTAGGAGGAATGGGTCAGTGAAGGCGTGCGAAGCTGCTCGAGACTTGGCCGAGTGCGGTCATTAAAGCACAAGGTGAAGTATTACATATATAGTATAACACGGACTGATCACTTTTCCATCCCAGTTCTACAACAAGGAGAATTAAGTGGCTGATCACTTATCTAAACTACAAAATCCAATAATTGTTCAGGATTTTTTTTTTAATTATCATTTCACTTTGATGTTGTGGCTTTATAATATTTGTAGTTGTTTATTTTAATTTTTAGAACTGCTGCCTTTTTGTTACTTGAATTTTGTAAGGCAAAATGTGTATATAAAGCAGGAAAAAGCTTTTTTTTTTTATATATAAAGAGTTTTGATGTCAGGCTGTAAGACAAAAGAAGTGACTATTTCAAAAGGGTATGCTGACTTTCTATTGGTAGTGTTCTCATAAAGTGAGTGCAAAAATTGGCATAACTCATGATACAAAAACATATGAAATGTACAGATAATGGCCAACTATAGGCATTTACCATAAGCACTACGAACAAAACCGCCCCTGTGGCCGAGACTGCTCTTTATATACAGTATGTAGCCAATCAGACACTTTGTTTCTCTTTACTAATTCTGGTGAGTACTCGTCTGTTATATTTACTGAGCTTCTGTTTAAAAAGAAAAACTGGCGTACTCCCGGATGGGCTTAATGTGGAGAAGGACAAACAGACTGTGATTGCCCTTACTACACTATTGGCACGTTGACTTATCTTGTTCAAATGGAAGAATCTCCTCATTTAATAATAATAATTCTTTACATTGATATACTGGTGTTTTCAGTATTCAAAGTGCTATCCACACAGGGAGGAACTGGGAAGCGAACCCACAATCTTCCACAGTCTCCTTACTGCAAAGCAGCAGCAGTACCACTGCACCACCTGTGAGGACAAGTCAGTGGGTAACTGATGTTATATACTATTTGAAACTGGAAAAAATCAAATTCTCACTTAGAGGCTTAGTGCAAAACTTTAAAACCTGGCAGGACCTAACCAAGAATACTATATTAGAATAAACATTTATATTTCTCTCTTTACTACTCTTAACAGTTTTACTCCGGCTGTTGGCCTTCCTCTCTCTCACGGGTGGGGAGTGATTTGAATTTACTTGTGTTAAGTTTGACTTGATTGTATGGAATGTTACATGATTTTAATAAATTTAATAAAAAAAAAAACGTGACAAATAAAGCCGTAAAGATTTTAGAACCATCCCTCCATCTTCTGAACCATTAATTAGAGTGCAATGGAGGAACACGCATCAGACAGGGTGTTCATACTGGTCAGTGAGCAGTTTGACTTACATAAAACTGGTTGCATCCCTTACAGTAAACCAAATGAACAGTTATGCTTTCTTAATTAAATATAATTAGGGCTAAGAAAACCTTTTTAGATTAAAATTGTCATCAATCACAAGGACAAACTGACCTGACACAACAACATTCCAATGGACATACAGTAAATCATTTTGAATTATATAACAAGTCAAATTAAATCTAACAAGATAGACTGTCAGGGTGATAACAGAGTGTCATTAACTTACCAGGAAGATGACGCAAGTCCATCTCGTCCCTGCATAAGCAACACGGCAAAGGAGGATCCTCCCAGCAGTTCTCCAACTGTGACGTTATGCACATCTTAATCTTGAGGTCACCAAGTCTCTTAGACAATGACCAGACTGTACATCCATGCCAGTAGGCTCAGGTTTTAAGAAAGTCTTCCTGATAAGAAACGGTTTGAAATAGCCTGCTACACTGGGCCCTTCCTGGACGTGGGTGCCGTGGCCAAATGAGACCAAAATTGAACTCTTTGGTCACAAACTAATATTTCTTTCACCAGAAGAGGAAAGCATGGAGTGAGTGACATATAGTGGTGGACAAGTGATGACATGAGCCTGTTAAGCAGCCACTGGCCAGGCACTCTTAAGATCATTGGTAGCATGAACTCCACTTCCTATCAGGGTTATTGTGACCAAAAGTCATGTTGCCAATGCTACAACAAAGTGATTTGATCCAAGGTGAACCAAATCACATTTGGAAAGCTCCACAGCATGAAAAAGTCCTAAACATGTTCCTCAGAAAAGCACAACTAATTCTGCTGGACTAAAAGTAGAATCATTATATCCTAATGACCAGCCATGGCTCAGGCACATAACTAAACCTGCAATCTGAAACAAACAGTGTGGTCCGTAAGAGTCAACCTAAGCACATGAGGGACCCCAGTGAGTTATGTAAAGTTCTTTGCCCTGTTATTTGTGCCAATAACTGACATATGTAATTGTTGGGGGGTTTGGTGGTGTTTGGGTAAGAACCATTTCTTTGAACAAATGCTTTCCCATGTTTTGGCTATAAATTAAAGGTGTATGTTATTTATGCTGCTTTTTTATTCATATTACCAATATCCTCAACATTAACTTCCTTGGATTTTTATTTACTATATAGGAGTATACTGCATTTAATTGAGGCAATCTGCCATCCAGCAAACCAAAACTTTTTTTTTTGAAGAAATAAAGATTAACCCAAAAAATATGCTTCAAAGAATTGAAGAAAACTGTATAAAGCAAATCTACACAATATTCGGGGTGGTCCACAGAAAATACAGCAGTGATGTTGTTGAATGTTTACTGCATGGAGCATCGTGAACACCTGAAGGAGTCAACGCTGAACACATTCGTATGAAAGATTTATTTGCCTTGAAAAGCACTGAAATGAAAGGTCAATTGTGTCCTTCATTCATTTATTTCGTTTGCCACTCCACATTTCCTGATGAGGGACACAGTGGTGACATAGTGGAGCTGTGCAGGCCAGGCCAGGCTTATTAGAAGACAGAATCGCTTCCGTGTCTCGGGGCCTTACTCCCAGTGGGCCTGGCCTGGCAGACTCCAGTATAGGAGGAGGCACCAAGTGGTCTTCCTAAATACATGTTCAAATTGCCTTTGCTGACTCCTCTCAATCCAATAAAAGCAGCATTTCTCTTAAAGGATCCTCCTGTATTACAGAGCTCCTTATCTTGAGATAAAATGTGAGCTCAACACCCTCATTACAGCCACTTCAAACAGTGTCTCGTTCTTTTGATCACCACAAAAGAGGCCAAGGGTGATAATCCCACCAGCAAATTCACAGCCAAACCACTCTGAACTTCAACCACTGTATATTAAATCCTGGCCCAGCCTCTGCCTGCATGAAGTTGCACAATCTCCCAGTGTCCATGTGAGTACTTCTCTGCACTGAGTGGTGACTCCAAATCAGCCTTATGTGAGCAAGGGTGTGTGGGAGTGAGGACGTATCTTGCCCAGGGTTGGTTCCTGCCTTTCACCTGTTTTGTATTAGTGGCTCAGAGATTTCAAACCAACAGAAAATACAGAAAGAGTTGACATATTTTCTGACTACACAAACTCTAAGATGTAGTTTCTCTTTAATTAAGCCAGTGATTCTACTATGAAATTTGCCAAAGTCATACTGGCAGTATCTGCTGACTGTAGTTTCAAGAATTTTCAAAAGATCTCGAAGGCTCTCCTGTCACTAAACAACATGCTGCAAAGCCCCTTTCATACTAGTAACTTTTAGGAGACAAGTGTCTACGCATTTATGCATTTTGTTTCACATTTCTTGAAAAGAGGAAAAGTTTTGGCAACAAAAGCGTCATATCAGAAGGATGCATACGCTGAGTGTGTGTCTGCAGTGAATGGTAGGATGATTCCAAAATGAACTTCAGGAACTGCTGTCCAAGCATTTGACAGAATTGTTACCAATACTTGTCTGATTCACTGGCCACTGAACCAGTGTTTTGACTGTACATGTCACTAAAGATGCTCCACTCCCTCCCACACTCCTCCTCACATCATAGCACACCAACTCCTAGGTGTTACTGTCAAGGAGAGTGAAGACAGTCCTCTGACCTGTAAGAGCACAGAGTAAGCAGGAGAAGGCTTCTGTGTTATATTTACAAACCTGGTTACATACATACTTACACACATATATATACATATACATACATATATGTAGACACACACACATATATACTTGCCCACCTGATTCATCAGCAGGCTGCCCTGATCAAAACCCATGTTAATCATTTTCAGCTCTCTTCTGACTATCACTGCTTGATGTTCCCCTCTTTACATATGAATATACTTTAAGAAAAGCGAAGAAGGAAAAAATAACTGTCTGCAACCTGTTTTTGCATCTGTGGTCATTTTTGATTTAATTCTAAATTTTTAACCATTCTATGTTAACATTAAAAAAAGATTCCAGCAGCTAAAACAAGACTATCAAAGTACACCTCAGTTTCTACATATGGACATGCCATACTGTACAGTTTTTATTACTATTAACCTTCTTTTCACTGATCACAAGTTTGCTAGCTAAATGTTTAAAAAGTCAGTGCACAATAGAAACCACTTTATTGCGTAATGTACCCTTTGACACATAGCAGCACTATGCTGGTTTCCTGTCTGTTTTCTAATCACCTCCACCAGTGTGCAACACAAGGAACAAAGCCCTGAATCCATAAAAACGGCTTTCTTTCAACTTTCACGTTGAACATTATTCAAGTTATTGTCTGTTTTTTACCTGCATTTTGTATTACTCTTTAATTTAATATTTTTTGCTGCTGGAGAATGTGAATTTCCCCTTGGGATTAATAAAGTATCTATCTATCTATCTATCTATCTATCTATCTATCTATCTATCTATCTATCTATCTATCTATTAGCACTCAAAGAACCCGACAATGCCATGTAATGCAACTAGACTACCAAAAAGTCTGCCTGGACCTACTGGTTATTGGCAGCTCTCCAGTCTGAGAAGTTCTTTTAATTCTAGTACTCCAAGAGAGACTCAACTCAACACACTTTGTTTCAATCTGTTGAAAATAAATCTGTTTGCCTTTATTTCCTATCTTCCTGAACAGTTTAATCTATGGCATTCAATACATCTGTTTTTATACTGCTATGCAACTTGTTTTGTAAAATGCCCTGTCAGTGTTTGATATTAAAAGAACCATATAGCAAGCCAAACAATAGATAAAATCAATTATTAGGGTTCAAATAAAAGCCTTAACACATACAAAAACCCTGGTAGTCCTGCTATGGAGCAGTCCCGAAAAAAGTTAACAGAATATCAATGAATGTCCACCAAAGACTTAACACAATTGACTTGTCGTGACACTTGATAAAGTGCAGAAAGTGCTATATAATACTTGGAAAGAAAATGGACATTTTATTTTAATCTTTATAGTACTAGGGTGTTGTACCGTGTTAGCCATTATGAATGTAGAGAAAAGCCAAGCAAAATGACACCTTTTATTGGCTAACTAGAAAGATTACAATATGCAAGCTTTCGAGGCAACTCAGGCCCCTTCTTCAGGCAAGATGTAATCAAAATTACATCTTGCCTGAAGAAGGGGCCTGAGTTGCCTCGAAAGCTTGCATATTGTAATCTTTCTAGTTAGCCAATAAAAGGTGTCATTTTGCTTGGCTTTTCTCTATTTTAATCTTTACAAATGCTCTGCGCCACTGATCACTTTTGCTGCCTGCCAGTACCACATAGTGGCGTTTAACCTCACACAGAAAATGCATCTAAACTGAAAAGCTGTGGGAGCAGCTCTAACAGTCCAGAACATTCCCTCTGCTTCAAGTCACAAAGGCACTGAGGCGAAGACACAGCATGTGCAGCAGCTTCCTGTTTGGAACTTGTAGAAGGGGGCAGGGTGAAGAAGGGAACCCCCAGTGTGATGTCAGCAAAGAGGGGCGGGAAGCTCACTCAGCTTGTCAAAGTTCACAGCCAGGCCTCAGTGTGAGAGAGTTCACATGAAGCACAGGCAAGCTGGCGTGCATACATGTGTGCTCATCTCACATTATATAATGTGTGCTGCAAAGAACAGATGGCAAACACGGACAATGCTCTCCGTTTCATTCTCAGGATTAAAATTACAGAAGTCCACGCAAGCAATTTATTTAACAACATGGAAGTTTTTTATTTTATTGAAAGTTGAGAAGTGCAACAGTCAAGTGCAACTGATTTGTTACAACTTTTCCAGGAACATGCACAAGACATAAGCATACAACTATACGTATATGCAAAACCCTACCTCAGAAGTGTGGTTTAATGTCATTAAGAATTATTTCCAATATCCGGAGTGCTCACAATGGTGTGGTTAATTCTCTTTTGCCTCAAATAGTTTAAAGTGAACAACGGTTTACTGTAGTATATTATGCAGCCAAGAAAACAGAAACACACAGTCACTGCAGTAGTTTTAAGATACTAAACAGTTGCAAAGCTGCATTCCTGATTTTACAGCATAAAAAAAAGACTGTCTAAAACTGGTTTAGAGCAGCCAATGAAACAGCTAGATTTCAATCTGTACAACCTAATAGTTACAAGTTTACTATATTACAGAGTACTTACACTACATACACAAATATACATAAGGACAACCACCGCCACTGGAATTGTGCTAAAATCCCAATGTATTTGGTTCTGCCAATGCAGTTTTTCATTTTACTCCTAACAACTGCTTGAAAAAAAGCAGGGTAAACATTACAAAATTTTTTTTTAATTGTTACTACGAGGATAGTTTATTCAAATTAAACACTGAAAAGGTCTTTACACCACCTGTATTGAGAGGTTTCTCCATATGGGTCCAAATAAAATGTGTTTTCTAAAGTAAGGGAGACAATGGAAACAAGTTTGATTGCAAGATGGTGAATCCCTCCTCCGTTCAGAATCGGGATTAGGGTCCCAGTCCCCCACTTCTGATATTCTATGGAAGTTTCTTCACATTGACCATTGAAAAGAAAGTGCTTGCACAACTCACACTGAGGCTTGGGAGCATAATGAGAAGATTTGTGAATCAATGTTCTCCGCTTTATTGCATTCCTCTAAACATCTCACCAATCAGCATGAAATCTTAGCTTCTTCAGTATGTTTTGATAGATTTGCACTATTGGTGCTTCAAATGAATCCCACAGTCTGAAAAGCGTTCATCTGCTTCACAAAATTCTGGTATTATTCCTCCCCCTCAAATTAAAAAAAAAAAGAACAAAAAGATTGTCTAGACAGTGAAAAATGTCAGTACGGTCAGAAAAATCTACGGTGTTTGATTTCTCAAGGTTTTCGGAAATAGAAACATGTGCAAATTGAAAGGGGTCTTTAACTCCTAGTGCCTCTACCCCATGCTTGCAAGTCCAAGTCCCAGGCAGGGGTCTGCTGGTCCTATTCACTGCAGTCCTACGCTGAGGGCCCTGAACTCTGTGTAGCTGGCTGGACAGGCTGACTTGCTGTTCCTGGAGGCTGTGAGGAAGAGGGTGGTGAGCCAGTCTGGAGCTGAGCCTGAAACTGTGCCAGTTGCTCTGGACTGGCCAAGTTTTTCAGCAAGTTATTCTCCTGCTCCAGCTGCGAGTTCCTTTCGATCAGTTCTTTAATTTGCTCCTTTAATACCTCCACCTCCTCCCTCACTGCATACATCAAGTGGCTCTTCACCAGATCCTAAGGAAGGAGAAAAAAAAAGTTAGAAGGCATGCCGCAAAGGAAACGATAGGAAAGTCTTTTTGACTGTAGCTCCTCGGTTTCTTTCCATTCCTAGCGAGAACAGTTCGCTCTCGCATCCACAGCCTCACACGCACGCGCCACACATTCTGCAGCATTCCACTCCCATTTTCCCAACGCGATCAGAGCATTTCGTCACACCACTATGTCCTTCCCACTTACAATCAAGAGCCAATGACAGAATGACCTATTTATAGATGGGTGTAAGCGCCCAAGAGTTCGCCTAGCAACAAGGAAAACACGGGGGGGGGGGGGGGGTGCTTGAGGACGGGACAGCGTCACGTGTTCGACTTAAGGCGCAGGTCCAATAACCACGAACAACTAAATAGGAAATAAAAAAAAATCATCAGAACGCAGCCACCATGACCGAGCCAAGACTAAATGCGTGTTGCATAACGAAAGCTAGTCATACGCGATCCTTTATTTCCCATCTCGGGGAAAACAATCATGCACGGTAGGAATTGCCAACAAGCGCTGCAGGGCTTCGGATTACACAGCATCCACAGCTTGTGCCCATTTCAGTACCTGTATCCATCAGGCGAAGCGCACCGGGGCTTTAGGCTGTGAACCTGCAGTAAACTGGTCTCATATCACAAGACCGCACTGGTTTAAGGAGATCTTTCAACGTGGCACTTCAATGTGCACGGTTACGTTGAAAGTAGTCGCTTTTTTTTTTTTAAGAGGGCACAAATTCAAGTATTTTTTTCAACGTGTTGGATACAAAACAGACTGCGGTACACTAATTACGACAACCCAAAATGCAAAATAAGCGATTTTCCCCATTAGAAAGCCTTTGATTTCGCTTTCGTAGGATCGTGGCACGTACTACTTACCATTGCCTGTTCAATCTTGTTGTCTATGGCTACCACACTTGCACCCGAAGAGCTGGGGGGGTAAAAAAAAACAAAAAAAAAAAACAGTGGGTTACACATCAAACAAAAACCGCAAACAAGACAGTTACAACGCTTTACTCGATTCAGCTAGCAGGTATCTCGAGTGAAATACCTCTTTTCCTTCCTCTCGGATGGAAAATATACCACAATTGCTCTGCTAACCACCAACCACCCCCGCCCCCTACCACTTCAGCATTTTTTTCTGTTGATATAATCACATTGGGTTTCCTTATAATAAATAGCCTTTCAACTTCATGTTAGTATGTCACAGGTGACAGAATTCAACCTGCTTTCAATTCCAATGAATCCATAAACATCCCTCGACCAAACTATTCAAACACGGGAACAGCTTCAGCAGGTTTTTGTCATTTACCTATTATCAAGTCTCACGGACGAGGTTTCTGTGCCCAGCAAAGATGACAGGAAGGATATTGAAAAATTTCTCAGCTGGCAAACCCCAAGATCCATTGCCGCTGAGTAGTACTGGTCATTCATGCTATTTCGTCCATAAAACGCAAACCTGAGGCTTATCTTGGAAAACGGCAGTGATGGACAATTACATCTTTTTAAAGCAGCAGCGTCCAGCGAATACACCTTAAGTTGAGCTCGAAAAGAGAGAGCAAGCACGAGTATTGCGCACCCTCTCCTTCTTGTTCGCAGCACAAAGGAATCTCCAAGGTCAGCTCCTCTCCGCTACGCTCAAAATCTGCAGCCTCCCTGCATTTGCATAAAATATGCAAGTCAGACGTACACGGATGCCACCCATTGGCTTGCGGCATTGCTTGCCCGCCCCTACCTGACGTTAACACCGCCTCAATCGGAGCATCTCAAACTGGGAAAAACCGGCTACAGCCAAGGCCTCTGTCCTCTCTCTGCAAGGAGAATCGGTTTATTTTTATTTACTTTATTTTTTAACTTTAGTTGTAGATGGGTAGAGAACAATACGAGTATGACCAGACAACGCAAAAAAATGTAAATCGACTTAAAATATTTTTTTGTCTGGAGTGACATTTAACGAGCCCTTAGTATTCTCTTACTTGTTACCTGAAAGTACAGAATGTGTGTGCAGGCTAAACAAGCGGTTTAACTACCGTTTTCAGGCTTGTTAATAAAAAAAAATAGGCTGACACACATACTTGTAATCTTTTGAATACAACAAATTACAAACAGCAACAGCATGCATGAAAGTCTTTGTCGCCCTCTAGCGAAACCTATGAAACACCACAAATGAAATGGTGTTATGTAGTAAACGATGTGAACATCTTTTGATTCAACTAAAGAGTTCAATGAGGACCGTGGTATTGCCACGCATTACATTTAATCAATAAAATGTGAAACAGCAGACCAAATATAAGGTAACTTTGATACCACGTACTACAAAATTTGTGACACAAACTAAGATTAGAATTTATCTTTCTAAAATTTGCCAAAATCATTTTAATGCAACACAGACGACAATGGCATATTGCTGACTTAAGGTACTTTTACACACTAGTTTTGAAGTTATACATTTAAAGCTAAGCATATTTAAAGGAGAATGCCATGATAATCAGAGGCCAACAGATTCTCTTGAAATAATCTATGATATTCAGATTTGTTCTACAGTTGTGTAACAAGTTAAAATATGCATAAAATATCATACTTGGTATGATATATAGCTGCATTTCCTGAAAATCAATAATAGGTAAACGAATAAAAGTATTATGAAGAATAACCAATCTAAAGAAGGCAGAACAGCAAATGTCAAAATAAGCCAGTGTTGTTCAACATTGCTCAGAGGATTGGTATGATACAAAGCTGAATTTTCCTTTATGGCACAAGCCATCTAGTTTTATACATTACACTGCAATATTCCATGAGTTTAATTTAGCAGTGTACTGATACAATTTGACACAATTCTGAGGACACTTAACAAAACAGACTGAGATGACTAGTTTACCAAAAATGAAAAGAAACAAGAAAGGAACACAGTCTTCTTGTTCATCAACACATACATACAGCTGAATGTATTTAATAATTCAACAACTGCCACCTATTAACTAACATTTATTACGATTAACAGCAACACATCAAGGTCAAAAATTACATAGAGACATATGTACATAGTACACTTATTAATCAGCTTTTTCTTTTCAATAACAAATATAAATAACAACCAATAAATTCAATCTAAATTAGAAATGTGCAATAGAACAGTGTAATTTTATAACAACTCTTCAAAGCAGAATCTATAACAAAATTTTTAAAATCAAGATTGTGAACAAGTCATTGGTTATCTGATATTAGCTTTCAGTATTTAGGAACCTTTTAACTAATTGCTCTTAATGGAAAAACAATATTTAACAAAAATGGCCTTTGACTTCCAATCAGCTACTTTACAAGGTATCTCACAGAGATGATCAGGCATTTTCTATTGGAACTCTGCTGCAGAAGGTTTGAAACATTAACTTGTAAATTTTATTTTAGAACGAGCAAGGAATAATAAGAAGCTCATTCCATCACCTGTGTAAATGAAGTACAGGCTGAGAAAAAAGCCACTTGCTATGAAGTATGTATTGATTTTAGCTTGCCCAAAGGAAAAATCTGACAATATGGTTAGGCTTTTAGGCCTGTGTTTTGAAAGAGCAGTGGGATTTTAATTGTTACATTAAGTTAAATTGTGTTGGATTTTTAGATATGAAATGCATGGTGATCCTGCACTGAAAATCAAACTCTTTAAATGTATCAACATTTTGCCTACATTACATTCTCTATGTGTGTGTGTGTGTGTGTGTGATAGACAATTTGAGAGAGAGAGAGAGAGCTTTTTTAAATGTAAATAGCACTTCTTATTCAAAAACTACTTCTATACAGTCTGGCTTTTTACAGCTCTAAGTGGGGGGTAAAGCTTTGTCTCCGCACAACTCAGTGATAAACAAATTAGTATAAAACTTTGGTGTCGATGTCTGTACCCAATCTTTGTACATCAAAAAAAAAAAATTATATTATATATATATATATATATATATATAAATATATATATATTTGCTGTGGCTAAATGAGTATGTACAATTCAAGCAGAGACTAACACTGGCTGCACCACATGCATTTCTTTTTTCATTTTTATTTTCTCTGAAAAGTACATTTCAATGAATAAATACAAATTTAAAAAATGAAAAAGAAAAACACACTGTCACACACATTAGGGTTACATAAGGTTGTCACCTGTGCTGATATTAAGTGGGATAAACAAGACTAGCACTCAAGCAGTATTGGTGCACTCCTGCTTTAAACAGAATTATAATAATGTTTGATTATACTTTGATATGACTAAATGCCTCAATAGATGGCATAAGTTTTTTTTTTTGTTTTTTTTTTTTACATATTTAATTGCCATCTCTTGCACAGATAGCCTAAAAAGACACAAATGACTAAATTTAGTTTTAACATTGCTTGATTGAATTACGTTCTGTATTTCTCATGCACTAGTCTAATAATAATTTTGTAATGTTCTAGTACTTTTGATGACTGCTGTCTTTTACATTAGACTACTAACAAGTATTCCACCCAAGTGAAATCTGCAAATATTTGTATACACTGTAATGTTTTGCACTTAAATATCTTACAATGCAATGTGATGATCAGCTGTTAACTTGTCAATAAGCAACTCAAACCAAGTTTTGTAATGAAAATATCTTTCACAAGATGGTATGTCCATTCTTTAGGTAACTGCAGTAAGTAGATAGATATTAACAATGACCTTTAAGTCAGTGTGGTAAAATGCGCAATCATGTCTATTATTCAATCATCAGAATATTAAAGACCATGGCACAAAATGAATTGCATAAAATGGGAAATTTTTATGAAAAAAAAAAATAAAGTAACTTTTCTTCTCAGGTATGTCAATTTAGTTCAGCAAAAGTATTTTTATTACATAAATGCTAACATTAGTGGCAAATGAAAGAAAAAAATATTACAAAGAGTACATGTTAACAAGAACATTTACTAATTGCACAGGCTCAGTCTTAATTTTAGCAAGAACACACTCACAAGTAAAAACATCACCGTGGTAAGTTAAGGAATGGGAGATTGTCAAAGGGCTTCAAATTATTACCAGAGGATTTATTCACGCTATATTTAAATAGCAAATGCAAGTGAGAAAGCCAAATGTCTTCAGATGCACAGCACTGGCTATACACACCGAAGCATAAAGCATCGATTAATAACTTGCTGTAGAACACAAATAAGCAGTAGAGGCATTGATATACCTTTACCCAAAAGGCTGATACTTCATATAGTGGAGACTGTATTTTTTAAAGGGGTGGCACGGTGGCGCAGTAGTAGTGCTGCTGCCTCGCAGTAAGGAGACCTGGGTTCGCTTCCCGGGTCCTCCCTGTGTAGAGTGTGCATGTTTTTCCCCATGTCTGTGTGGGTTTCCTCCGGGTGCTCTGGTTTCCTCCCACAGTCCAAAGACATGCAGGTTAGGTGCATTGGCGACCCTAAATTGTCCATAGTATGTGCTTGGTGTGTGTGTGTGCCCTGCGGTGGACTGGTGCCCTGCCCAGGGATTTGTTCCTGCCTTGCACCCTATGTTGGCTGGGATTGGCTCCAGTAGACCCCCGTGACTTTGTGTTAGGATATAGCGGGTTGGATAATGACTGACATGACTGACTGTATTTTTAAATACTTAATATATACTTATTGTTAACATATGCACAAACATCTTACCTGTTTTTACAGGATATTTCTAAACTGAACAGTTTGTTTAAGTCTTAGAATAATATAAGTAAGGAAAATCAACAATACAGATGTGTAACCTTAGGGTATGAATTACACCTTACACAAAACAGTAACATGTATTTATACTCTCTCTCTATCCAGGCAACTCTAGTCCTTACCAGAACTTATAAAGTAAGCACAACTATTGAAAAACTTGGGATGAATTTGTAGATTTTTACAGGATATAACTGTAAAGTTATGACACACTGTAGATAAATCCCTCAAAGGTGTTTATGCAATTGTAAACAATAAAAAATGGTTCCCCTTATGTATTTACATGAAAAACAAAAGCCTTGTATTAAAATAAAACAGTATGATCGGCTTATGATATTAATTCCACCATTTCTCAACTTTGCAATACACTACAGAATGATCTTTTATATACAGTTAAATATATAAAATGCTTTACTTAGACTGTTAAGATGAACACTAAGGGAACTAGAAGAAAACTAGGACCTGAACAAGAAGTTCACTTTTGCAAGGTTAGGGCAGAGTAAACAACGAAGAGGATGAACTATAAGGTGAACATGGCTCAGCTATATTTATAGACTGGCGTCAATGCCGGATATAAACAGCTTATACTGGTGTAATGATCCACTGTCCTTGAAATACAACTAGCAACATAAATAATGCGGAAAATCAGACAAGTCTACTTAAAATGTCCAGCTATCCCAATCTATACTTTCTTCAATACTGTCACATCAGAGATCATCTTCTAATTAGCCCTACCTAGCTACATAAAATCATAATGTACATCTCGACATGCAGACTAATAAATGTAAAACTTCAAGTGTGTATGCACACTCACAAGCAATAACAGAGGACAAGCAAAGACAGTAGGCACAAGATGTCCACTATACCTTCTTTGGATACATTTCAATGATGGATCTTAGCTTTGTTTCCTGTAGTGCATTCTCTGACACATTTGCCAAGACATTTTTAATTTGCAAAGAAATCCAGAATGACTAGTCCAAGCATTTGACACAGTGAGTGGAAATTTCCAATCTGAGTTGGAATGCAAGAGCAGAGGAGCTACAGATAAATGCACACGTAATGCTGTATAACACATACTGTGTAATAGTACAAGTAAACCAATTAGTTTTGAAACAACAAAGAAAGCCTGCATGTCCATCCCTTTCGCTGTTTGCCTGTAGTACTAGGGTGTTGTACCGTGTTAGCCATTATGAATGTAGAGAAAAGCCAAGCAAAATGACACCTTTTATTGGCTAACTAAAAAGATTACAATATGCAAGCTTTCGAGGCAACTCAGGCCCCTTCTTCAGGCAAGATGTAAATGTTGTTTGCCTGGTAATGCTGATTTATGCCTTTTTAATTAGATGGTCATCTTTCCCACTATCACAGCAAAATAAATTATTCTTATCTTCAACCCCTTTTTAAAAACAATATTTTGGACTGTTATGGTTATAAGAGGTAGATCAAACAACTCAATAGGTACAAGGTAAAAAGTTTACACGCAAAACACATCAAGTATATCCCTTTGCCTATATCTAAATAGCACTATACTATTCTATAAAGCATTTTAATAAATAAGAAAATAAGCATGTCTGAAAAAGACAGAGTGATTGCATGATGAACAACTTCACTAACTTTGTAGAACTACCCAAGTCCCTTAATTTTTTTAGACATAAAAGGTAACAGGAGTCAGGTGGAGAACTTTGTCTGTTGGTGCAAAGAGCATTGTCTGCAACTCCGCATCAGCAAAATCGAGGAAACTTGTTGCTGACTTGCCAACACCAAAAGGTCTATACAACCAATCACCATTTAAGGAGTGGAGTGCACTACTGCTGCTGCTATTTGGGGTTCATAATATGAAGGGCATACTTTTTTTTCCTATTTTCTTGGGAAACTGTGTAGTGATATCTTTAATATATTCTGTAACTCTCTAATAAATAGTACAATCCTCTATTCTGTAGTGTACATGGAGGCAACATCACTGCAGGATAGGCCCACCAAATCAACAAGCTAATAAAGAAGGAAGGCTCTGTTATAGAACACACAGGTAACTGTTTCACTTCCATCCTTCACTTAAGTCAAAGCAAATGGCCTTAAAGATGAATGACTTTCCTCTAAAGCTCAATCTAAACAACTCTTTTCTTAAGTCAGCTTCATTTATGACTAAAGGCTACCATATTGTTCTGCTCATCACTACCTACAACCTTTCGCTTTCTCTCGCTGTTCCACTTCTGTTAGCCAATCCACTGTATTCACACTCTCCAAGCACTTTACATTCTCTTTGTCAGTTATTGTTCCCAGTCTGTGGGATGACCATTCCCTAATCATCAGAACTGTTCCAAATCTAATTGCATTGAAGTACCGCTTGAACCAAATTATTAACACAACACCATTACACTGCTTAAGCTTCTACCACTCCAATCTAATCTAACATCTTTTGAAACCATCAACTCTCCTTAAATTACTGTGCTCTTGTGGACAGGTTGCTCGTCAGCTATCTAAACTGCTCACACTTTAGCATATATTATAATCCTTACTTGACTACTAATTTAGTACAGTCTCACAAAGTATCTATCATCTGGGTACCAATAATATCACTGTGCTCATACTCAGTGAAATCCAGTTTTTATTGAGTAACTAACAATAGTATATCACCATTTTCTATGTCAGATGTTAACAGTAGGCTACGTAGCAAAATTTTAATTTTTAATTGATTTTTAATGAATTTACCTCAGAATTCGGTGCTGGGAATAGCACCATACTTGAGCTAACCAAGTTACACTAAAATATTTGGAAAACCCAAACAGAATCCTCCAGTAAATTCTTTGTTGTGCTTGCTTTTTTGGAATAAATACCAGTTGATTACCACGCATTCTGCATTATTTTGCACATCCACAGAACAGAGCAACAAGTTCAGAGGAAGAAGTTGGACAGTACTGTGTGTGCAATTGATTTAAAGAGACACAAATACAGTGATCCCTCGCTATATCGCGCTTCGCCTTTCGCGGCTTCACTCCATCGCGGATTTTATATGTAAGCATATTTAAATATATATCGCAGATTTTTTGCTGGTTCGCGGATTTCTGCGGACAATGGGTCTTTTAATTTCTGGTACATGCTTCCTCAGTTGGTTTGCCCAGTTGATTTCATACAAGGGACGCTATTGGCAGATGGCTGAGAAGCTACCCAGCTTACTTTTCTCTCTCTCTCTTGCGCTTTCTCTGATCCTGACGTAGGGGGTGTGAGCAGGGGGGCTGTTCGCACACCTAGACTATACGGACGCTCGTCTAAAAATGCTGAAAGATTATCTTCACGTTGCTACCTTCTGTGTGCAGCTGCTTCGTGAAGCGACATGCTGCAAAGTGCTTTGCATACTTAAAAGCTCAAAGGGCACGTATTGATTTTTCTCTGTCTCTCTCTCTCTCTCTCTCTCTCTCTCTCCCTGCTCCTGACGGAGGGGGTGTGAGCTGCCGCCTTCAACAGCTTTATGCCGCGGTGCTTCGCATACTTAAAAGCCAAACAGCCCTATTGATTTGTTTGCTTCACTCCTTTGAAGAGGAAGATATGTTTGCATTCTTTTAATTGTGAGACGGAACTGTCATCTCTGTCTTGTCATGGAGCACAGTTTAAACTTTTGAAAAAGAGACACATGTTTGTTTGCAGTGTTTGAATAACGTTCCTGTCTCTCTACAACCTCCTGTGTTTCTGCGCAAATCTGTGACCCAAGCATGACAATATAAAAATAACCATATAAACATATGGTTTCTACTTCGCGGATTTTCTTATTTCGCGGGTGGCTCTGGAACGCAACCCCTGCGATGGAGGAGGGATTACTGTAGACAACAGTGCTAATAAATAGTATAACACTACAGCTCTCACTAACGTCCGCAATGTATGTTGCCTTTTTGGATTGACGTCATAATCTGAAGTCAGAGAAACTCAGACTTGACTGATCATCAGGTCATAGCTTCTGAGCAAGAATTCCAACTGGGAACTCTAAAATTCAGAGTTCCCAGTACAAATGAAATGCAGCATAAGACTGCACACAAAAAACTAGTCAGAACAAAACGTTCTATTTGCTGCTGTACTGTAAATCTTAATTAACCATTTAGTTAATAATGGCAATGCAAGTAGTTATCAGCTGTAGGAAATCTGTTTTAATGGAGATACTTTACATTTGTGAAAAAATCCCTTTGTGTCTCAGAAAGACAGCATGTGGATAAAGAAGCAAAAGGGTAATTATAAATACTAACAAAGAAGCATGGGCCCAACTGTGAATGATGCGTAAATAGCTCATCAGATACAGACTGGCCAAAACGTTTTACCGTCTGTCAAGAAAATGCTGCTAACAGCTTCTTGTTATTTAAATTCAAAAGCATGAATGAGGTAGAATGTTGCTCTTCAGCAGCTGCTCTCTGTAAGAATATTTTCAGGGTGCCGCCCTAGGCAGTGCAAATAACTATATGAAACATGCTAAAAAAACTCATTTTAAATTATTAATATCAGGTTTCTGCAACTACAAGTATATACTGTAAAAAACATCTGTAGCTGGAAAACCATAAAGGGAGAAAATTAATGAGGTATCTTTAAAACTAAAGTTTTTTATTCCTAAGCTTTTCATTCCTACCAGGAATCATCATCAGAGGAACATGACAAAACAAAATATAGCAAATAAGGAAGGGAAGGAAGGTTGATGTTTGGTTTATGGGTTGGGTTTTGGGGGGGATTGATGAGGTGGGGTTCAGAGGGTGTTGGTCATAAAGTCTTATTAATTATTAGCATGTTGTTCTTTTCAATCCTGCATATGCTAGATTCATTGCCAAATGTCTGTTAATGGCATTTCATTCGATAGTGATGTTTCAGCCAGTTCTCTGGCATTTTTAGTATTAGCCTTGAATTTACTTGCACTGAGTCCTATTTAAACGTGTGTCCGGTCGAACTTGTATGTATGTAAATCAGAGACCGTGGATCCCTTCTTCTGATTGCATTGCAATGTTCCTGTGTATGTGCAGCAAGTGTTTTTGATGTCATACATCTTCTAACTAATAGGTACGTGGTCTTTTTCTGTTCAATTTTTAATAATTTTCATGAGAGATGTATAACAATTTCTCTATATGATGTTTAAATTAAGTTGGTTGGATAAACAGAGTCTGGAGAAAGTAAAGGAGTATGGGTACACAAAATATTGGGGTTGAATACCATCAGTTCCTGTCAATGGCCGCAGATGGCAATCAGGGTTGTTTCATGGTTTATGGTCTGACTTAAATATCTTTGATAGTGCCACAGGGTAGGGCTGCGTATTCTGAACGATTAACTATACTAAAAGAAGATATGCTTTCACAATCAAATGGGGATCTGGCAGCTGCAGATTACAAGTGTAGAAGAAACAAAATACACTCAATTCTCAGAGGAAAGCATGCAAATATTCTCAAACTTTCAATTGTAAATCTCACTCATTTTGATGTATTCTGTGATCGACTGTCACCCTGCTCAATATCTGCCTGCAACATCATACACAAAAGCCACTAACATTTTCAAATAAAGCCTAATATGACTGGTATATACATTTGTGCCAAGCATCATGTAAAGATAGCAACACACTAGATGAAAATATTACACATACAGGGACATATGTGGAATGATTATATCCTAGAAAAATTAACACAAAAACATACCTATCATTAAAAACATATACAACATATTTATGTTCACCATATGCTAAAATGTTTTTGAGCCTGAACCCAAAAGTGATATTTTACATTGTTAACAATAATGTGGCACATGATGGGGGCATGGTCCGTGTATACCAGGACTAGTGGAGAATGAGTCTCTGAATATGTTATGTTCTCTAGCAGTAGAAAAACAATACTACTTGATTTTTGCATCCATGGTGACTTGGTTCTAAAAACAAGTAACATACTTCAAACCACAAATGCTAGGAAGGTTTAATTTACATACATTATTACAAAAGAGATAATTATTATTTACCTTATACAAAAACAGCACCACAGAATACCACTTTCACATTCCACCTCAAAACTCTTAGACCACTCCTTCATGTACATATTTGAGTGTTAACTCCAAATAAAAGTGTTATTTGAAGCAAAAAAAATTTAAATAGTCTTACAGTCACTGTATTTAACATACACAAGTGTATAAAATGTAGTAAAGTGAGAGGTAGCAAATAAACAGCAAATCTTTCAAGACTGTGGCAGTCGTGAGTATTTAAAGACAAAAGAAAAGTATTCACATATTAGAAAGAGCGATTAACAAAAACTTTAAACCTTTTCCGTGAACATAAACATCTATTAATTTCTCAAAATACAACAATAATTTAAACCTTAGGTTGTCAGAAAAGACCAAAGGTTTCATTAAGAGGACATTTTTAGTATTACCTAGGGTTGAGAGAGGGTTTGTCAGATGTATCAAAGTAACCATTCACATGTATAAAATATGAACTTTGTTTGTTTCAGATTTAGATATTCCTATAGAAAGATTTTCAGATATTTAAAGTTTTTTTAATGCAAACATATAGAATCTGCCTGCGGTGGGTTGGCACCCTGCCCAGGATTGGTTCCCTGCCTTGTGCCCTGTGTTGGCTGGGATTGGCTCCAGCAGACCCCCGTGACCCTGTGTTCGGATTCAGCGGGTTGGAAAATGGATGGATATAGAACCTGCATATTCACAAGTATTACTTATGTGGTAAAGTGTCTTTTAACATTTGATGTGGCCTAACAGACGTCTTGTCACTGCTTGTAAATTCCATTTAACTGGAAATTTTTCACAAGGTGTTCAAGTTAACAGGTATTATTACTATAATTTTTAATTGACTGTTTCAAAACTACTGAACGTTCATAATTTTGGATAAGGATGTTGACTGCAAAGTCAAAACCCTCAAAAATTCTCAGGCAGGTCAGGATATTGTGTTGATATGTAGGTCCCTATGATTTCCATGATGTGGAAAACACGGATGGAATCATGGAGTTAACGCATAAAAACAGATTTTAGATGTAAAAACAGAAATGTGCGGTATTTAGTGATAGAAGCATGACTGTTACAAAACCCAATATATTAAATGATTAAATAATTCACAGTTCTATCACTCTGATACTATTTTCTAGTTTGTTGTTTTTGAAGTGAATGCAGTTCTTCATAGAAATCTATCTGTGCGCGTGTTTCCTTATGTTTTCTTGTTAAGGGCACGTGAATTAGCTACCTGCAAGAGAAAGAAATGTCAAAGCGAGCAGTATCAGATACTCCCAAGTATGTTCAGTAAACTAGGAATAACAAGCTTAACTTCAAAATTCAGGGTACAACAATATCCCAGCGATTTTTACGAATCTGGACAACAACTTTTCTGCAAGATTTGCCAGCACACCATAGACTGGACACGAAAAGGAACTTGTAATGACCACATCAAATCTAAAACCCATCTCAAGAACAAGGAGAAATTAAGATCAATGAGTGTTCCCCTTCAGGTAACAATAGAGGAAACAACAAAATCGTCAGATGCAAGATGCCAATTTGAGGAGGACTTTGTGGCCAATGTGTGCGGAGTCAGACATATTGCTTGAAAAATGACAAAGATGTGTCTTTTCTTTATTAAGCATTGAAAATATGCAGGCACGCTGCCAGAAAATGAGCAATCTTCGTCAAACTCATTTGCCCTGTGTCTTTGATCAACTCACGGATGCCATTCTTCAAAAGATTCGTGGCAAGAAACTATGTTGTAGTTGATGAAACCACTGATAGCCGAGACCACAGCATTCTCAACAATCATTGGGCTGTATGATAATTCTTATACGTAGGCAGTTCTAATTGTACGGGATGTATTTACTGTATATCACTTAACCGATTAAATTATAATTAACCGGTATTAACAGTCACTCTCATAGAAAAATGCTATTAATGGACGGCACTGGTTGTTAAAGGGTTCCCTTTTGAAAATAAACAATGTTTCTGGATTTAATAAATATTTTGCCTCTTCCATTATAAACTCGGCACCTACAAATCTGGGCAGAAGAGCAGGTTTCTCCTCAGATGCAATGAGCCCTTAAAAGGGGGTCAGGCTGTAACAAATATCCTAGAGCTGATTGAAACTGAGGAAAAACTGGAGACCCTAAAAGTGAAGTTCACCTTCATCTCAGAAGCATGCATCAAACTAGTCACAGTTTTTATAATTATGGGGGGCACTCACTACTCTACTGAAGTCTCAGCATACAACATCATGGAGGATCTGGGCTTCTACCTGATGAACGGAACTGCAAAAACATATGGCTTTTCAGCCAAAACTGATGAGCTGTTGAATCAGATGGGTAACAGAACAGAGAAGTGCTTGACCACCTGCATGATGCATTCCAACTGCCCTTTGCTAAGTTTTCAAAACATATGGATCTCCATCCTATGAAGGAGGTATATAAGTGGGTCAAAGTGTTTGATCCCAGGCAGGCCCCTGCTATTGAAAAACACATTGAAGATACACAAAACTGAAACTTCTGATGAACCCATTAGCAGAGCTAAGTGAAGAATGGACAGCGTATTTACGCTGTGCTTCAAATGAGGGTCTCTTCTTCTGTGGAGCTGACTGATTACTGGAAGGGTACAAGACAACGTTTTCCAAGAGTGACAGAGATAGCATTACTCTACATATACTTCACCGTCAGCTCAGTTGACTGTGAGAGGAGCTTTAGTAAATTTAAGACTCTCCTCACAGACAAGAGAGAGTCACTCAGTGAGCTAAACACCAAGCGCCTCACAATCATGTACTTCAATGGGGATGTGTGTCAGAGGTGGAAATAATCCAAATTAGCACAGCTCCAAGTTTTTATATATTACAGTGGAACCTCGAGATACGAGCACCTCTGTATACGAGAAATTCAAAATACGAGGAAAGTATGAGCGAAAAATTCAGCTCTAAATACGAGCATTGGTTCGCGTAACGAGCCACGAGCCAGGCTGTGGGTATAGCTCGCGGCTTAGCAAGGGGGCGTGGTAGCAGTTGCGAGCCGCGATCTGCGGTGTCTGCGTTTCTCACTTAAGTGCACAGGTGGGAAACTGCCCACATCCATGATTGTTCCTGTGGCTGATGGGCTGCAGCTGCCATGTCCTCCCCGCATATATAGAGAAGCGCGAGCAGGTTAAGGGGGAGAAAAAGTAAAAGAGAGAGAGAGAGAGAGAGAGAGAGAGAGAGAGAGAAAAAGAGAGAAAAAGAGAGAAAAGGCAGGCAGGCAGGCAGGCAAGTGCAGGCTCGCGCAGGCTCGCGTAGGCTCGCGTGTAGCTGAACAGGCGAGCCAAACAGCTGAAGCAGGACGGTGTAGAGAAGGTCAGCTGCATTAAGAGTGTCTCGCCTGTTGCAGAGCCCGCATGGGAGAAATAGGTGAGACGCTAACAGAGAAGAAGCACCGGGGATTGTCATCTGTTTTTAAAGACTGCTTCTTGTTGACGTTTTAACCTCGTGTTAAAGGATTGTTATTCTTGTGTATTTTAAACCTCCACTTCACAACTGTTTTAAGGATTATTTATTTAAAGATTTATTGAATGCTCTACTGCACTTTGGACACCTGTTTTGATTCTTTTAATAATCAGTTATATTATTTACCAGTGTTATTTATTAAAGGTAGACTACAGTATATATAATTTATCAGTGTTATTTATTAGGAAAATTGATTTTTATGTCAATATATTTGGGGTGCAGAACGGATTAACTGGATTTCCATTATTTTCAATGGGGAAGTTTGTTCTAGATACGAGAAATTCGCTATACAAGCTCAGTTCTGGAACGAATTAAACTCGTATCTAGAGGTTCCACTGTATATATAAAAAGAAGTACTGATTAAGGGTTTCAAAATATAATGACTTAGTTTTCTGAATTCAGAAATTTAAACGTACAAATTACATTTTTATTTTTAGTTATAATATATATATATTTTTTTTAATTATGCCTTGGATTTTATTTATTCATTAGTTTATGCCCTGAACCTCTAACCATTATGTTTAGGTATAATAAGGTACAGTTGTGCTAGTGTGCCGTTTCATTAAAAGGAATGTAAAGTGCCATTTCACTATTGTTTGTTTTGTTGTAGCTGTCGCTACTTTCTTAGTTTAAAAAAGGTAAAAACTCAAAAATCTGAATCAAGAAAAAATAAAACGCTGAAAACCGAAAAACAGAAAAAATAAAACAATTTGCGAAAGAAGAAAACTGATTCCATAGCACCCTAGATATGTTTGCAATAGTCTCCTCTTCTCAGTGTTGGTCTGTTTATTTTATCAGCTTAGGAACTGAAATAATCTCATGCATGGGAAATAACACAGCAATGTTCACTATTTAATAGACACCTGCAACTGAAATAACTATTGTTATTTAGACTAATGTTTAAAAATGAATAACTGAACAATTATATAACTGTTGTTGAATTCTCACATGTAGAGTGTATTCATGTAGATTTGGGTGAATGTCAACTGTAATACCACTTTTCCATGCATAACAAACAACTAGGAACTGGAACCTATGCTATCTGGTTCCAGAGGTTTTAATTGAAAAATTCTAAAGGTATAAGCATGCTTCTGCATGCTTACTGGTGCTAGTGGAAAAATTGCATACACTAGTCCCAAGAGCAAATATTCAATTATGCTTAGTGGTAGAATGACAGCCCATTCTGAATGCCAGGATTGGCTGTATTACCCTGTACAACAGAACCATGGCCAGTAACTGTATGGACATGCACAATATTTTTTACTTAAAGAAACCTTCGTGATTTAATAGGGATGACTAAGGCAACAGTAAGGAGTGAAAATTCAGTGTGCACATTTAGGGTGGGAGTGTGTAAGAGCTTCAATTGATAATGGAAACTGGCAGCTGTTTTTCAAACCAATACAATATTGTTTTAAGTACCTGTTTGACAATGGAGGTTTACCTTTTTTTAATGCAGTCTGTTTGACCAAATTAGTGGTAACTTTTCAGAGGCATATAACTGTTCAATTTTAAATAATGCAAAATGTATAACATTCTGAAATTCTGACCACATTAACTGCCCAATGATGAAACATTGTTCACAAAACCAACTGAAACAGAAACCACCTAACTTATTTTGTGACACTTCTTAAAAGCCAAGCAGAGATTTAACTAAAAATTATACAGTCAACAAAATGTATGATCTCTCTCCCAAGACAGTGCATGCCCTCACACCTCCGAGTGCTAACAACACTTATAATTTGTATGGTTCTCTCACAGAAGCCCTAGACTGAAAAAGATAAATGGTAAATTACATTTTTTTTCAATTGCAATGGTAATAGCACACATTGATGCAAGAAGGTCAAAAAACATGTACAACTTTTGAACATTTTTAAAAACAAATTTAAAACATACTTAAGTAGTGTTCTGCACTGTCCAAAGTACAATACAATGTTACTTACTTTATAAAGCACTTTAATAGTACTCACTTGAAAAGCACTATGACTTCTGTCATTTGGAGACAAACCTGACAGAATTCTTCTTAAATACACAGTTAAAAATTGATTGAATAAATAAGTGTAAATGATATTGCTTCCATTGTCATTTTAACTAATCAACCAAACACTATCTGCAAAATGCACCTAATAAAAGCAAATTCTGAACTGACAATTCAAAAGTATGTGTTCTTTCACTGAAGATATTGTACAAAATGAACATATTAGGCACAGGAATAACCAGTCTCTAAACTAATTGGTCTAGGATTGCTCCTATTAAAGTCCACCAGTGAACAACCATAACATCCAACTCTTAACTAACACAACATGGACTACAAATTAGGAAGAATTTGCCTTTGTCCAGAGTAGTTCAGGGTTTTAAACATATACATCAAACCGCTGTAGCTACTGGAAGGATTTACTATATTGTAAAAAGATAACCAATCTGTTTGCCCAATTCAAATAACTATGGAATACTTACTGTACTTGCTTCTCAATTCAAGTCAGGGGTCAAGTTTTTTTGACTTTCTAATATGAAGGGGCAGAGAAAGCAATCATCAATTTGGCATAATACGTTGGAAGGAGCTATCTATAAATGTAAGAATTAAGGGTTAAAAGTTAAATTACAAGTTTATACCCAGATTTATCAGCATCTAGGAAAACATCACCGAATTAGAGTATTCTTCAAAAACCTTGTATTTTGTCCAACTACAATATATACGGAGGAAGAACAATGAAAAATGAGTTGCAATACATGTTACAGCACTATTTTAGGTTGTTAGCTACATACAGTTACGTCCATAAATATTTGGACAGAGACAACTTTTTTCTAATTTTGGTTCTGTACATTACCACAATGAATTTTAAATTAAACAACTCAGATGCAGTTGAAGTGCAGACTTTCAGCTTTAATTCAGTGGGGTGAACAAAACGATTGCATAAAAATGTGAGGCAACTAAAGCATTTTTTTTTTTTTTTTTTTTTTTTAAACACAATCCCTTCATTTCAGGGGCTCAAAAGTAATTGGACAAATTAAATAACTGGAAATAAAATGTTCATTTCTAATACTTGGTTGAAAACCCTTTGCTGGCAATGACAGCCTGAAGTCTTGAACTCATGGACATCACCAGATGCTGGGTTTCCTCCTTTTTAATGCTCTGCCAGGCCTTTACTGCAGCGGCTTTCAGTTGCTGTTTGTTTGTGGGCCTTTCTGTCTGAAGTTTAGTCTTCACCAAGTGAAATGCATGCTCAATTGGGTTAAGATCAGGTGACTGACTTGGCCATTCAAGAAGTTTCCACTTCTTTGCTTTAATAAACTCCTGGGTTGCTTTGGCTGTATGTTTTGGGTCATTGTCTATCTGTATCATGAAACGCCGCCCAATCAATTTGACTGCATTTAGCTGGATTTGAGTAGACAGTATGTCTCTGAACACCTCAGAATTCATTCGGCTGCTTCTGTCCTGTGTCACATCATCAATAAACACTAGTGTTCCAGTGCCACTGGCAGCCAAGCACACCAAAGCCATCACACTGCCTCCACCGTGTTTTACAGATGATGTGGTACGCTTTGGATAATGAGCTGTTCCACGCCTTCTTCATACTTTTTTCTTGCCATCATTCTGGTAGAGGTTGATCTTGGTTTCATCTGTACAAAGAATGTTTTTCCAGAACTGTGCTGGCTTTTTTAGATGTTCATTAGCAAAGTCCAATCTAGCCTTTCTATTCTTGAGGCTTATGAGTGGCTTGCACCTTGCAGTGCACCCTCTGTATTTACTTTCATGCAGTCTTCTCTTTATGGTAGACTTGGATATCGATACGCCTACCCCCTGGAGAGTGTTGTTCACTTGGTTGGCTGTTGTGAAGGGGTTTCTCTTCACCATGGAAATGATTCTGCGATCATCCACCACTGTTGTCTTCCGTGGACGTCCAGGTCTTTTTGCGTTGCTGAGTTCACCAGTGCTTGCTTTCTTTCTCAAGATGTACCAAACTGTAGATTTTGCCACTCGTAATATTGTAGCAATTTCTCGGGTGGGTTTTTTCTGTTTTCGCAGCTTAAGGATGGCTTTTTTCACCTGCATGGAGAGCTCCTTTGACCGCATGTTGTCTGTTCACAGTAAAATCTTCCACATGCAAGCACCACACCTCAAATCAACTCCAGGCCTTTTATCTGCTTAATTGATAATGACATAACGACGGACTTGCCCACACCTGCCCATGAAATAACCTTTGAGTCAATTGTCCAATTACTTTTGAGCCCCTGAAATGAAGGGATTGTGTTAAAAAAATGCTTTAGTTGCCTCACATTTTAATGCAAATGTTTTGTTCACCCCACTGAATTAAAGCTGAAAGTCTGCACTTCATCTGCATCTGAGTTGTTTCATTTACAATTCATTGTGGTAATGTACAGAACCAAAATTAGAAAAAAGTTGTCTCTGTCCAAATATTTGTGGACCTAACTAACAGTCTTGTGGGTTTTTTTAAATATATTTCAGCCTAAATCCCTTTCACCTTTGCACGCATTATCTTATGTTGAAAATATTTCTTAAAAAAAAGTGAGTGTAAGTAATGAAAAGTGACACCTGGCATTAAGCGGATTATTAAAAAAAAAAAAAAAAAGTACAGAAAGGGAGCAAAGTCCTGAAAATGTTATTTTAATTATGTGATGCGTGAACAAATGCCTCAAGCTAAAGCAGAAAAAAGGACAACTAAAATTCTTTCTAGCTTGTCACTGGCACCGAATAAGTACCAGACTCAGCTTTCCTCCACTTTGTCTAACTCTAATAGAGCTTTTATATGAAATGACAGATGAATCTGTGGAATGATGGAAGATGCAACCTCTTCACTAAATTGCCCAAGACTGTCAGAAAGTTAAGCTACTTGATCTAATACTGGAAAGTTATTTAAACTTATTTGTTTTTCTAAATAAAAAAATTCTGCTGAGTAAGTCTCAAACTCAAAAAAGCAAAAAACATGTCACTTTGCATAGCATTTTAATTCATGAGAAGAACACATTAACTAAACAGAAAAAGCAAAGCTTAGAAGGTGGGGATAATTGATTAAGCCATCAAGTTAAAATTACATTTAATACTAATACCTGGAGGGTTACAATGACCGTTGATCAGAATACCTGATTTTCCAAACACAATCAGCTGGTAATTTTACACTAAAACTCAGTGTTAGGAGAACTTATTAAGCAACATTAAACTAACAAAATGAATATTCTCTTGAAGGATTTTGTGAGTAAAAAGAAACGCAGTAACTTTTAAAATTTTAGGGAGACTTAATCATGCGATAAAATATATCATACTGACCACATTATATTGTTGATACAACACATTATATTGTTGCAGATTATGTCACAATGAAAGCAGCAAAACATTCACTTGCAATATACAAATGAAACTGCAAGTTATGACATTACCATTAAAAAATGTGAATTACAAACAACATACAAGAAGTCTATTTATTGTATGGGATAGGTTAAAGTGTCGTAGGACCATGGATTCTATATTTTAAAGTACTAAAACGCACAACACTGCTAGCAGCCAGCATTTTGCTCAAAGTGGTTCACATGAAACACAATAAAAACCATATTAGTTGACTTGCTGCAAAAAGGTGGAAGATAATTTTCATCAGCACACTCATCCCAAGTTAACGTTTACTTAATGTTCGTGTCCATGGCCTGTATACAATTTTAAGGATCCTTTATAGCAGCTCCTGAAGAAAATACAAATCATTAACATGCAAGTCAAATTAGCAATGCTTGTAAAAATTGTAGATTAATTAAAAGAAATAAAGAAAACAATTATTCTGTATAATGTAATGCTAATGTGCCAGTTTATATGTTATAATGCAAATGTGAAATACTTATTAAGCTTTCTATAATTTTCCATACATATTACAGAGGGATACTCCCTGAAAGCCTAGATTTTTGAAATCCAACATTCAATGAATGTATAACTTTCTCCAAATGCTGCATTAAGCATTCTTGGTACCCATGATAGAATAAGTCGTCTTGGGGGGAAGGTAACACGACTTTCTAAGAAGTCAGGGTGTCTTTACAAATGAAAGAGTAATCGTCGTATTATGTTTAAATGTATGGTTGAACAAAAAAAAAAAAAAACACCCACCAACACTTTTTTTTAATCAAATGTCACTAAAGGATTGACACTGAAGATGGAGATTATTATGAAGTCAAATGTAATTTCTGCGGCTTCTGTTCATTTCAGTTTCAAACAAAGGAGAAACAAAGTTAAAAAAAAATAAAAGAGGTATTTGCTGACACTGCTCCAAAAAGTAGTTAAATTCTCAAAAAGAAGCAATTTGCAGACATACTTAAAACACAATCACCTCAACGCTAATGGTGAGTTAATACCCTCCATTATTCATTTGCTTCAATCACCACAAGTGGGAGATATTACTTATTCATTTTTACAATTTGTTGCCTTATGAATTTATTTATAGGTTACCACTTGAAGTGAGGTGTTAATTTTAAACAAAAACGAAAAAAACACCTTGTTTAAATGGAAAAAAGTACAAGTGGTGCCCTGTCTACACTTCTGTGTCTTCACATAAAAACTAGGGCTGCTTGATTAATAATTTGTAACTGATTTTTTTAACCGTGAAACCAGCACATGCCAACTCTTCTCTTCAGGTTGCTAAATTGTCTGTCTATTATAACACACATCAAGTTCAAATCCTTCATGCTTGCCTACAGCATCTGTGTACAATATTGAGGAGTTATGCTGCTTTTACCCACTCAGGTCTGCTACTGAACCGCTTCTGGTGATGCCACCTCTGCATGGTATCAAATTTTGATCCGGAATCTTTTCATATGTCTGTCCTAGTTGGTGGAACAAGCTGCCCACCTCCATCTAAACAGCTGCCTCTCTCACTATGTTTAAGAAGCAACTGAAAACCTATTGTTCTGTTAATATCTGTCAAATTGAAATGAATGTTTTTTTGGTCTATGGTTATCTGTGGGTATCTGTCCTATTCTTAAACCGATTATTTCTTGTTATGTTAGCTTTACAGCACTTCACTTATGGTGATTAACTAATTTGTCGAGCTACATCTGTTCACAACAGTCCTTAGACAGATATTACTTGATTATGTTGACCTCCTTTGTAAGTTGCTGTGGATAAAAGCATCTGTTAAGCAAATAAATGTAAGATATGTCTAACTATTGTAATCTTCAGCCCAAATGGATGGAAATATTAATTTGATCAATCTGAACTGCTTTTTGCCTATATTGTTTACAGTATAATACAGGCTACAGTAGGTGACATGCAATTAACCAAACAAACAACAACATACCATGTCTGCTTTGGGGAAACCTTAAGTGAGGTTTAAAGAATCAAGTGATTCCACTCAGTGTCACCTGCTCCTTAGCTGCTCAGATATGGGCAGGACCAATACTGTGCTGTTTCAGGTCAGATATCCTCCATATGGGCGACCAAAAAAGTATGACGGTAAGCGTATTCTTCACCAGGGACAGGGCTGAAACAATGACATCCTGTATCCAACTCACACCTATACCTTAACAACCTCTTTGGTTTCATGGGCAGACTTGCATTAGCTGATATCACTATGTGTAGTACCTTGTTCTGGACAGTCCATTATACCGTAAGATGTGACGTTTAATTTATTTTTTACCATCAAGGTGTGAACGCAGCATAATGGAAAGGGTGACATATGAAAATTCTCACTCATAGCGCAGTGCTCGTCTGTTGTTCAAGTTATTCTCTGCTCTTTGCAATGCTAGTGGATATATTAAACAATATGTACAAAAATAAGGATTAAAAATAGTGTGTCTTGCAAAATTTAATCGCAAAAAATTATTAAGCAGCTCTATTAAAATACATACATTTGTCTATGTTTTCATGTTTCATCCCCACTACCCCATTGTTTTTGACTCCTGAAAACTAAGACTTAAAAAATGATCTTCAAAGCCAGATACTTTTATATATACAGCATCAGCACGCTTCAGAGAGAGAGAAAAAAAATATATTTTAAAAAAATAAGATCACAGAAGAGTTGCTTTCCATGTCGCTTGTAGTGCTGCCTATCTGTACGTGTCTAAATTACATTTTATAAAGTCTGAATGCTGTAAACACGTGTAAAAGGCTAATTGTTTTACCTGTCAAAGTTTTGTGATAAATTACATGGTTGGTGGCACTATCAATGTACTAAACAATTCAGAGCCTGTGAAAATCAGATTGTAAATGACTCCGTTGACAGCCTCTAATCAACATTAATTGCTTAAACGTAACCAGTTCAGTAAGGAGGAGCACTTTCTGCAGCAAAATTCAGGTGTTCTGTTCTCTTCGATCTAGGCATCTAATCTCTTGCAGCTGAGGTCTGTACAAAGGACATGCGGAGTCCTCCCCTCTCTTCCAATTCAACCCCTGTAGTCACTTGCTTCATCCCTTTCTCATAAGTCCAAACCAGTGTCTGGTATGCATTGCCTCGTCCACAAAGCTTCCCTTAAAACTCTCCCAATCATGTCCATTGGCTAACAGAACTTTCCACAGCCTCTGCGTAGTGATGACAAACCATCTTTCTACAACATCTTTCTTTCAAACACTGCTATAAAAATCCTATTCATCAGTACACACAATTTAATTTTGCTCATATGTCTTACACCTTACATTTCAAATTGTAACCTTAGTTCTTCAAATGAGTGTCTGCTTAGAATTCCAAGAGCTAAACTTCAAAGAAGTGGTGAGGCGGCCTTCTGCTGTTATGTACCTTAAATGTGGAATAGCTTGCCAATAGGAATTTGCCAGGCTAATACAGTGGAGCACTTTAAAAAAAAACTGCTGAAAACACATTACTTTAACATGGCTTTCTCATAGCTTCATTTTAGTTTAATCCTGATGCTCTGTATATTCAATTATCATTATTATTCATGGTATTCATATTCAAAATCCATACTAACCCCTACTTTCTCTTCTGTTCTTTTTCCGGTTTGCTGGGGAGGCGACCTGTGTTAACACCACCTGATCAAAGCACCGTGATGTCCCTACATTGATAGATTAAAGGCCAGAAGTCCACATGACCGTCATCATCAAGTTCTTCCATGAGAACCCTGAATACAATGAGGACTGATCATTTATGTTAGGTAGAAGGCCTACAGGGGGCTGGGCGGTTTCGTGGCCTGGAACTCCTGCAGATTTTTTTTTTTTTTCTCCAGCCGTCTAGAGTTTTTTTTTTGTTTTTTCTGTCCTCCCTTGCCATCGGAACTTACTTTTATTCTATGTTAATTAGTGTTCCCTAATTCTATTTTCTTATTTATTGTGTCTTTTTTCTCTTTCTTCATCATGTGCAATGCACTTTGAGCTGCATTATTTGTATGAAAATGTGCTATATAAATAAATGTTGTTGTTGTCCTAGACTGTACCCTGTTCCACAGAGACATTATCAAACTCAACAAGAATCAGATCCCTTGTATCAACTTTGTGCTCTTAAAGCCCCTGGGCACTTTTCTACATATATTCTAGGAATGTCCTCCAGCTGCAGCTCTTTGGGTCTATGTGGCTGAATCCTTTGCTATGATTCTCTAACCCCATTCACTTGTCCCCTCATGTTCTTCTTCCTAGAACTTTCTTCTTTTTCATCACTTTCTCTTTCCTATTGGAGGATTTTAAGGACTGCACCACTGCACCTAATCTCTAGAAATCTCCTCCACTGTGGAAGTCTTCATTTTTAAATAAAAATATGGTAGTGCAGATATAGCCTAGGGAAGGTCTGAAAATCAGGGGTATTTTATAAACAAATAAGGTATTTTTTCAAAATATACAAATTCATATTTTTACCTTATCAGAATAATTACCTAGCAGAGAAACAGACAAATTAAGCAGTATATAGAACCACTCAAAGCCCACTTGTACTTGTACTTATGCCAACCATTTCCTCTTTTGTTTAACTGAAAATATTAATGTGAAAAATAGAAAAAATGCATTCAAATGGTACTAGATTCTAGCCAGTGATAAATAACTCCTCAGGCATGAAGACAGTGCTGCAGTAGACTGCTTAATAGCACTACTGCAGCAATTCATCAACAGTATGCAATTCAAAGATTGTAAAGGCCTGAGGTGTGCTGTCCAGGCTGAAGTCAAAGAGAATTTAAAATGACAGACTTGCATACTGATAGGAAGGAATGAGTCTGATGAAATGTCAAGCATAAGAAAGGTAGGAGGCAATCCCAATCAAAAAATGGGAGCAGAGCAGGAAGGAACATATGCTACAGATAACCTAGTAGTATAAACCTTGGTGAGAATTACAGTAACAAAATGGTGCTGGAAATGATTGCAGGTGGTTGTGCAAAGAAAGGAGTGAAGCAGACATGCATACTGTACTATTAGTTTATTAGTAACATTCTTGTTTACTAATCCTGTTGTCTTGTGAATCCTCTCAGCTTGCGGATGCACAGCAAAGTTAGTGAAATACCCAAAAGAATGTCTGATGGTGTGCTCCATCATGGAACATAATGTGGAAGTCAAAGTGCAGTCTGGTTCTTACAAATACTGTAATATCATCATCTCTTCCGGATGGGAGAGGACGCAGGTGCTGGCTATTCACCGCTTCTCCACGCTATATTCATTACTTAAGTATTTTTACTACTTGAATAATTTAATTGTAGCTGTTTTCTGGATATTATACAGAACTTTAGAATTTAGCAGCTATAATTTGCTGTTAACACCTTACAGCGTTTAATATCGTTGCTTTTGGAGAAATCCTACCTGTGACATTTGTTGGCCCGACTTGCACTGTGTCATCAGCGCTGGCCTGTATCGGCCCGCTATTACATTACCTGAACGTCGGCTCTGTCATTGGGATCTTGGTGACTGTCTTGCTTCTGGAGTCCTTTGCAATATGTACCACAGCTGTCCAACTATACACATAAGGACTACGGCCGACTATTTACATAGGGGTCATATCTCCTCCGCTTGCCGGCATGCTTCAATATCTGCCATCGCAACTGTTGGAGCTCAACAACCACAGCCTTCCATTTGACATCACAGTCATCAAACAACTTGGACTCCTCCGTCGCCCCTGCTACGTCCATAGAGGATCTAGTCGGCGGTTTGTTTACATCAAGACGGGGAGCTCCATTCCATCCTTGTGGTCAGCAGCACCTTGCTCCGTGGCAGCCCGAACATGTCATCCAAGCGCCATTACCACTGAGACTAAAAACACTGCTTGGCGGTGGTCCAGGCAAGATGGAAAGCCTGGAGTGGTTTTCAGCTTTCTTCGTCCTCTGGTTAAAAGCAACACCTCACTAAACATCAAAGTTGAACTTTTTAATGTTCAGTCCCTGACAAATAAAGCCTGTCTAATTTATAATCACATTGTAGACAGGGGGATTGACATTATTTGTTTGACTGAGACCTGGCATAAATCCGAGGTATACTCAGTTTTCAATGAGTCCTGCCCTCCTGGGTACACCTACCTTGAAAAGGCCCGCAGCTCTGGACGTGACGGTGGTCTGGCTGTAATTAATCGGATTGATTTGCAATTATCAGTTCTACCCCTTCCTTAATTCTTAACTTCTGAATAGCTGGCAATAAATTGCAAGCATCCACTTTTTATAACAATACTTCTTATTTACCGACCACCAAAACAACACCCTGATTTCATTACATAAATGAATGAGCTGCTCTCATCTTTCTGTGCATCATCATCAAATGTACTGATTCTTAGAGATCTGAACATTCATGTGGACACTCCCTCTAATTATTCTGCTGCCCAGCTCTTAGAGCTCCTGGACTGCCTGTATCTGAGGCAACTTGTCGAGGTCCCCACTCACAACAATGGCCATACCCTCGATTTAGTCATTACTGATTCAGTCCTCATCTCAGACCTCCAAATACTTGATCTGAGTGTTTCCAATCACAAAATTGCTTCAATGGATTTAGCCACAAATTCACTATACTCTAAACCACAGCGCTGTATCCGCTTCAGGAACCTGAAAAAAATTAATTTGACTGATTCATATGCTGACTTTAAGATCTTCTCCATTGCTCCCCACCTTTCTTCTGCCAGTTGATTACTACAACATTGGGCTCCACAATATCCTTGCGACCCATGCCCCAGTTAAATCACGAGTGGTCTCTTTTGTAAAATCTGACTCATGGTTTACAAGTGAGCTTCGACAGACGAAAACAGCTGGACGAGCCCTCGAGCGGCGTTTTGCTGCAACCAGTTTAACAGTCCACAAATTAGCTTATCGGGAACAATAAAAACACTACTTCAGGGCACTGACCACTGCCAGATACAATACTATTCAAATTTAATCAACAACAGTCCTGGAAATTCCAAACAACTTTTTTCTGTGATAAACCATTTACTCAATCCTCACACCTACGCCTGTAATAATTTCACAGAGGAGCAGTGCAATAATTTTATTGAATATTTCACCTCTAAAGTGGACAGTATCCACTCCTCATTGTCTGCCTCCAGCCCTCCATTGCTGGATGTTTCTACATCAAAGCCAATGGGCTGCCTTTCCCAGTTCCTCTGTACCACATTTAAAGAAGTTAAGGACATCATACAGAGGATGCGACCTTCAACATGTTCATTGGACCCTTTTCCTACTCCTCTGGTAAAAGCTAATGTATCAGATATAAGCCCTCTTATGGCTGACATCATTAATCACTCTCTCCAGAGCGGCTTAGTCCCACTGGCCTTGAAAACCGCAAAAATTAGACCTCATTTAAAAAAATCCTCTTTGGATCCTGAAGTGATAGCAAACTATCGTCTGATCTGCAACCTTCCATTTTTGTCTAAGGTTTTGGAAAAGATTGTTTTGGTTCAGCTTCAGGATCACCTCAAAAAATTCAATCTGTTTGAAAAATTTCAGTCTGGTTTCCGAACTTCTCACAGCGCAGAGACAGCCCTGGTCAGAGTCACCAATGACCTCCTGATGGCTGCTGACCAGGGCTCTCCATCACTCCTTATCCTCCTGTACCTTACAGCTGCATTTGATACGGTAGATCATAATATTCTCCATCATCTTCACTATACAATTGGACTTTCTGGCATTGCTTTCGAGTGGTTAGAGTCCTATCTTACAGACAGGACTGAGTATGTGGCCTTGGGGGATGCTAAATCTCATACCCACACTGTCACCTGTGGAGTCCCACAAGGATCAGTCCTAATATCTATATACTAACCCTGGGTCACATCATCCGCAAGAATGGAGTTTCATTCCATTGCTATGCTGATGATACGCAGCTCTATGCGAGACTGGATTCGACTTCTCTTACACCTCCATCAACTTTTTCCTCTTGCTTGGATGAGATTGAGGCCTGGATGTCCAAGAACTTCCTCAAGTTGAACAGCACCAAAACTGAAGCTCTTTTAATTGGCACCCCCATCAACTTCGTTCCTCTGTAAATTGTATTTCCTTTTCTGACCGTATCATTACCCTCTCCCCTTCTGTTACAAATCTGGGTGTCAAGTTAGACTCCAAATCTGTCATTTGATATACATATCCATCACCTTTGTAAAATCGCATTCCTTCATCTCCGAAACATAGCCAAACTCAGTCCCTACCTCTCCCTCTGTGAAGCTGAAAAGCTGATTTATGCCTTTGTCTCATCCAGATTGGACTACTGTAATGCACCCCTCATCAGGATACCCAAACAAGAGCCTTCAAAAGCTTCAACAAATTCAAAATAGTGCTGCAAGAATCCTGATGAGGGTGCAGAAATATGAACATATCTCACCAATCCTTCGGTCACTTCATTGGCTCCCTATCCATCTCCATATCGAAAACAAACTGTTTGTTTACTCACCAGTGTATCCATGGAAATGCTCCACAATATCTTAAAAGAATTCCTTATATTACAATCCACTACAAGAAACCTCTGTTTTACAAATACCCACCTCCTTCACCCCCCTGTGACCAAACTTCATACAATGGGTGATCGAGCCTTTGCAGCCACTGCTCCACGGCTCTGGAATGCCCTACCAGACAGCCTGAGAACACAGCAGATTGTGGGCTGTTTTAAAAAACAGCTAAAGACTTTTCTATTTAGGAAAGCATATTAACAAGAATGCTGTAATTATTGTTGTTTTATCTCTGTTTTTATCTTGCCTTGCCTTTGTTTAATCTTTTTATGTTGCACTCTGAGATTTACTGCTAATGTAAAGTTCCCCTATAAATAAACTGCATTATTATTATTATTATTATTATTAAATACCTATGTATGTACACAAGTTTGTACATATCACAAAAGACATACTGGAGCAATTTAAATGCAACTTTGCTCTGATACGATGACGGACTACCATCTTGTAGACCACCTGACTGATGGCTGCAGACCACACTTATGTAATACGTTTGTACATCTGATCAATGGTGTAGTTAACATAAGCCAACCTGTCAGCTATTTAACTTAACCCATTCATAAATGTGCAAACATGTGACAGTTGTTTGACTGGTGCCAAAAAAACACATTTTTAACACTTGCACTACCTCTCATGAAATCAACACCACCACTGGAACTACCATGACAGAATGCTAGGCCTTGCAACCTTGCTGCATTGCATTTGTTTCTTTGTTTCTTCGGTTTTGTTTTAATCAACACATCAAATGAATCTAACTTACACTGTTAAATGTTGGTTGAGTGAATTATCTAATATGTTACGGACTGTAACATATTAGCTGGTCAAACAACAAGCCAAACACATTTATATAGCACCTTTCACATGCTCAAATGACCATTCTGCACTCGAATGTGTTTATGTGGTCAGTTAGTTAAGGCTGGAAATGGAGAAATGGGGGGAAAAAATAGAACTAGAGTTTCAAAATTGAGTTTTAGTATGATAGTGATAGTCCTATTGTAACACTGTCACATAGTGTCTTGGTCTGGTTGCAATTGTATTGTTATGTATATTGTCTGTGTTTGCATATGTGACGTTTGTGGAGGCAGCATCTAAAACATAAAGGACCCTATCAAAGTAATGTTCCGGGTACCAGTCAATGTTACCTGGGGTTGCCTTAATATATCATCAAACAAGAAAAAAAAGAAACATGTGGGAAATGCAAAAAGGGAACAAAAAATGTTAACCAGAAAGCCGGAGCTGAGAGAAGTAAGCTGAGTGGGCATAGCTATTGGACACATGTGTAACTTGACAATAATCATACTTCCGCTGAATGATCGGACAGTCAGGGCGATTGCCAGGAGCCAGAGAGAATGCACAGCAGTGCTCGGATCTGACTGTACTGTATGTTCCAGATGAGTGAGAATGAATTGATTTTCCCTCCAATAGATGATGGAAGAGAAAGGCTACACCACAGCCAGGTCATAGGAGCAAGCTGGCGGCTGATCTCATTTTAATGTAATGGAGGTTGTATTTGAATCATTGTTTATGTGTAGTGTATTATTGTGGTATTCGTGATGTATTGTATGTATGCTTGTGTCACTGCAAAAATACAATTTGCTAGCACTTAACTTTCAAATACACTAAGAATCACTTCCAAGTCTTGACAACAGGTTATTTCTGAAGCTATAAAGGGGTGGGGAGGGGCTTTGCTCAAATGCATAGGTTGATGAAAGTTATTTTGAATACTCATAGCTCATAATTGCTGTAACTTTGTATCTATTTAAGGGCAAGTGTTACTATATTAAATTATTATTATTATCAACTACTGCAATACTACTATTACATTTAGTGTGGTAGGCATTCATTTGCTCTTGTATTCCTGTGTTTTAAGGAAGCAAAACTATTGAAGTAGGAGACATCTTTTGCCCCCATGTAATTCCAACCCTGGACTACACACATGTTCAATGATACAAAAGCTAAGTGTGAAGAGTTCTAACAACAATGTTGTTACAAAAGCTGTAATATACAAAAAAAAAAGTTTAAAAAGAGAGCTATTACCTTAAAGTCAAAAAACAACTTTCAAATAATAAAAAAATAAGTGGTAGCAGAAAATATTTTTTTTGAGCTGAACTGCAAATTAATATCCACCCATTTTCACCTTATATTAATCAAAGTCTAGGTTGTAAGTAGAAAAAGACTATCCAGACAGCTAAGGGTATCAGACATGAACTATGAAGGAAGAGGAGACAGTCAACCACAGACATACTCATACAATCTTGCTTACTTATATGAGGCCAATTTAAACCTTGTTGATAAACCTTACATCACATATACAGTAATCCCTCGCTATATCGCGCTTCGACTTTTGCGGCTTCACTCTATTGCGGATTTTATATGTAAGCATATTTAAAGATATATCGCGGATTTTTTGCTTGTTCGCGGATTTCTGCAGACAATTGGTCTTTTAATTTCTGGTACATGCTTCCTCAGTTGGTTTGCCCAGTTGATTTCATACAAGGGACGCTATTGGCAGATGGCTGAGAAGCTACCCAACCAGAGTGCAAATTTTGTATTAAATAAAACTCCTCAAATATATTGTAAGCACGGGGGCAGTTTGCACCCCTAGAGGATATGTCCGCTCCTCAAAAAACGATGAAAGATTACCTTCACATTGCTCTCTTCCTTGCTGGGCTTACATGTGGCTGCTTTGTCAAGCGATATGCTTCCCGCACAGTGCTTCGCATACTTAAAAGATCAAACAGCTCGTACTGATTTTTGATTGTTTGCTTTTCTCTCTCGCTCTGACATTCTCTGCTCCTGGCGGAGGGGGTGTGAGCAGGGGGGCTGTTCACACCCTTAGACGATATGGACGCTTGTCTAAAAATGCTGAAAGATTATCTTCACATTGCTCTCTCCCTTGCAGCTGCTTTGTCCAGCGGTGCTTCGCATACTTAAAAGCCAAACAGCCCAATTGATTTTTGATTGTTTGCTTTTTTCTCTCTCTCTCTGACATCCTCTTCAAAGGAGTACGCGTCAGGAGCAGAGAAAGATATATTTGCATTCTTTTAATTGTGAAACGGAACTGTCATCTCTGTCTTGTCATAGAGCACAGTTTAAACTTTTGAAAAAGAGACAAATGTTTGTTTGCAGTGTTTGAATAAAGTTCCTGCCTCTCTACAACCTCCTGTGTTTCTGTGCAAATCTGTGACCCAAGCATGACAATATAAAATAACCATATAAACATATGGTTTCTACTTCGCAGATTTTCACCTTTCGCGGGGGGTTCTGGAACGCAACCCCCGCGATCGAGGAGGGATTACTGTAAACCTTAACATACTCAGAGATGATCCTTATATTAATATGTCTTATAGCATGAAGTGTAGTCCACAGAGGAATCTCGACAATTTGCCACCAAGTTTAAAAGGTGGTGTGACAGATGGTCGGGGTCCATGCCTGGCCGGGACACCCCTTCACCACATCTGCCAGGGGGACAAGGGTGGGAAGCCCAGTATCTCCCCCTGGATGCTAGATGGCAGCATCCCTGGGTTGCAGCGGTGCCTCAGACTCCCCCAGGGCTTCATGGGGGTTGGAGTTCTGTGCAGCTCTGTGGGGTTCCGCAGGCGCTGCCGGTTGGTGCTGCAACAGGAGCGGCTGGCCCCTTTTGGGCACTGGTTTCGCCTTACCCGGGAGTGCAGCCAGATATCAGCAATCAACCACCTGGAGCACTTCCGGGTGCCTGATAAAAGGGGGCCAGCAACCACTACTCAGCGGCTAGAGTCGGGAGGAGGAGGATGAAGCTTGCTGAGGAGGAGTAGTGGTGGAAGAGAAGAGAGAGGATAGTGTTTTTGTGTTTATTTGTGCTTGGGACTGTGTTGTGGCTGGAGGGATTACGGGGAAGACGTGCCCTCCAGCTGAAGAAAAATAAAAGCTTGTTTGTTTTTACACGTGCCTCCCGTGTCCAATCTGTGTCGGATCAGGCGCTATATAGCGTCATTCTTACAATGGTTAACCACACTTTTAAAGACAGATTCCAATGACAAACCTCTTCATCACCATCTGATGAGCAGCTCAACATATTAAACTCTAAATTCCAGTAAGATCCAAGAATATGAACTTGACACTCTTGTTTAAAACATCAATATGCAGTACACAATTGTCTGTAGTTAATCTACATAAGATAATGCTTTAAAAAAGTAATACATACATTTAATTCCAATGTAACAGGACTTAAACTTGTAATAGTAATTAAAGCATATACATAATGACAGACTTAAGTTATGATGATTTGAATTAAAAAAAATATTTCAGATTATTCTGTTGAGGTTGAATTTTAGCACAGCATATTAAGAGCAGCACAGTGTTTTCAAAAATCCAAATCACTGTAACTTCCCACTGCTCTGTCAATACAAAAAATGTGGGGGGATGCATATTTGAAAGAACAGCGACACTGACCCACAATAGGAAATAAGAGATTTTGTACTCCATTCTCTGAATGTAAAGGACATGCTTCTGTTTCAAACTTCTTTATGAAGTGGCTATCTTTACCCATACCTTTTACTTACAATGGTGATTAAATATCCTGTTCCATACACTTCAGAGCTTAAAACCTAAAATTTAAAAGGCGATTTATAAAAGCGTCCATATTATCTAGACATTTAGTTGGCTCCGTTCATCATGCAGTCTTGTATTCCGATTTCATATGCTAGTAAAGTGTACTCATTCCAGGCAAACAACAAATGGTGAATATAAGAAATGCTCTCTCTTAAGACATTATGTTAAGAATTGCAAAAGCCACCCA